>NC_052572.1:28541484-28781484 GCF_016699485.2 Gallus gallus | reverse complement strand
AGAAAAGAAAAGAAAAGAAAAGAAAAGAAAAGAAAAGAAAAGAAAAGAAAAGAAAAGAAAAGAAAAGAAAAGAAAAGAAAAGAAAAGAAAAGAAAAGAAAAGAAAAGAAAAGAAAAGAAAAGAAAAGAAAAGAAAAGAAAAGAAAAGAAAAGAAAAGAAAAGAAAAGAAAAGAAGTCTGTTTAGGATAGATGCACCATTTGTTTTGTGACTCTACAAACACAGAAGAAATAATCCATAACTTCAGAACATTTAATATCATAAAAAAGAATAGGTGAAGAAAATAACATGCCATTCTGGGGGAAAATAAGGAGTATCCCAATCTAATAGGCAGACACTTTACAGGAAGTCTGGAAAAACTAAGGGGCTAGAGCAGTATCCACAACATGTACATGAAGTGGATACGAAAAAAAGCATATTGAAGAAAAGCTTATCTGATCAAGGAATGACTTTCCAGCTACTGATGAATATCTCACTACCTAGAGTAATGGTAGTGAGTCTGAAAAGAAATATAAATAAAACATTTAGGAAGAACAGCCGTATATTTATTGGCCTTGCTTTGGCCCAGTAATTTTCAGCTAGTAAGTAAAATTTTCTAAACAAGCCTAGGACTTCAAGTTACCAGTAAAGATAGAGGTTGCAGTTTACTTGTGTTTTAAACCAAACTTATTTTCATAAAAAGTGTATGAAGACATAACAACCATGCAAAGTATACTGGTTTCATATGTTTACTTTTTTCTGGAAAACAAAAACCTTTATTACACATATCATTTCTGGGGAAATTTCAGAAAGGGACATACGATTCATTTGACTTTTTATGAACTATCAGCAGACTGAAACTCAGGACTGGCTCATCACTCTAGCTGCGAGGCATTGTATTATACTGAAAAGGAGATCTTACTCTCCAGTAGTCTTGTTAAGATCAAAGATTCGCCAACAATCTCTTGAAAGAAAGATATACATTATACATACACCAAATGGGTTTATTTCAATTTTAGTGTATAAAGGAGACTAAATAAATATTAAAATAAAGAGTTTGAAACTTGAGAATTTTCAGCTTGACCAATGTATCAAGTTATTTCCTCCAATGAGACTACATTAAGTTCTTCTAGTTTGCCAGGAAAGAAAGTACACTTTTAAAAGCCCAAGATACATTGTGACATTTCTTTCCACTGAAATAAGTAACAATTCATTACGATAAAAGATATTAAACCTATGAGACGGTAATAACTAATTCTTCCTGTGTCTCATCTAAAATCAAAAGTTCCTCCTCAGCATAGGCTAGAAATAAAAAGATAGAGAAATAATATGAATTTTCATGACACATCACTGTTGCTTTTCCAGATGAAATAATGATTATAATTGGATATTTGTATGGCATTGTTTGGCTGTGGCACAAAGAACTTACATATAAACTACATCACTTAGTATCTGTGACTATTTGAAAGATATTGTCATCTGGGTATTTTCAATACATTCCACGCTAACAAAACAGAGAACTCAGACACTCAATGCTGCTGTCAAAACAACTTAATCAACAACGAGTCTACAGTAAAAATGTTCTTACCATATCGAGTATTACTTCTACCAGGTAATATAATGAGAAAAAAACCTTCAAGATTCAATACTTTATGCACGAAAATATGTTAGATGGAGCCATTATACATTATGTGGATCCCTTCTTTCATTTTCTCTGAAAACATACTTTAAGTCTGCAATTCTGATTTTTAACATACCATTAAACAAATTCCTTACCACATTTTGGTTGATCTTGTGCCTGAAACAAGTGATGTAGACAACATACGGCCAGTCATCAGGCTCCATCAGCACTCCTGCAGCATGAGCACAGGTCACATGGAAGGAAGCTGGACAGCGTCCATACGAACACTGAATGCAGGCACCAGAGATTTTCTTAACTCTCTGTCTGCAGAAAATACATTTCTGTAGAAGCAAAATAAAGAGAATATTTACCATACTACCACAATTCCACTGGCATCTGCAAGCATCTCTAGGACTGAAAAATTATTTATGCTTCACTGCTTACATTTCATACTTCATAATGTGCATAGCAAAAGAATATACTTTTATGAACTGCAAGGTAACTTTATAATATGATAATCGATATGTAGCATTTTTGTTTCTTTTTATGTAAACACAATCTGTTTTGATTCTACAGTGAGAAAACTGATAAATAACCTTGCAGAAGTTTAATTTCAAATTCCGTACACCATTCTGAAATTAACTTGCACCTCTTAAGGTAGGTGAACTGAAAAACCTTTATATAATTCTGCACAAAGTAAGAGCAAGATTCAGAAATAAAGAGAGTATTCCCATGGAAAAGCAGGGCTAGACAGGACTTTCAAACGTCATTTAACTTAGCCCCCTACTTTGAAGCTAGAATAAGTACATGTATCGATAGATTCTGGAAGATTGCTAATCCAACATGCTCATGCAATGGTTTCTACCATAGAATCGTAGCATCACAGAATTGCTAAGGTTGGAAAAGACCCTCAGGATCACCCAGTCCAAACATTCGCCTATCACCAATGGTTCTTGCTAAACCATGTCCCTCAACACAACATCCAAATGCTCTTTGAACAACTCCAGGCTCAGTGACTCCACCACCTCTCTGGACAGCCCACTCCAGTGCCTGACCACCCTTTCAGAGAAGTAGTATTTCCTAACGTCCAGCCTGAATCTTCCCTGGCGCAGCTTGAAGCCATTCCCTCTAGTCCTATCACTAGTCACCTGAGAGAAGAGGCTGACCCCCAGCTCACTACAACCTCCCTTCAGCTAGTTATAAAGAGCAATAAGGTCTCCCCTGTGCCTCCTCTTCTCTAGACTGAACAATCCCAGCTCCTTCAGCCGCTCCTCATAAGGCCTGTGCTCCAGACCCCTCACCAGCTTTGTTGCCCTCCTCTGGACGCGCTCCAGGGCCTTGATGTCTTTCTTACAGTGAGGGGCCCAAAACTGGACACAGTACTTGAGGTGCAGCCTCACCAGTGCTGAGTACAGGGGGATAATTACTTCCCTGTTCCTGCTGGCCACACTATTTCTGATACAAGCCAGGATGCCATTGGCCTTCTTGGCCACCTGGGCACACTGCTGGCTCATGTTCAGTCCAGTGTCAATCAACACCCCCAGGTCCATTTCCTCTACACAGTCTTCCAGCCACTCTGCCCCAAGCCTGTAGCATTGCCTGGGGTTATTGTGGCCAAAGTGCAGGACCTGGCATTTGGTCTTATTGAATCCCATCCCACTGGCTTCAGCCCAGCTATCCAGCCTGTCCAGATCCCTCTGCAGGGCCTCGCTACCCTCAGGTAGATCAACACTTCCAGCCAGCTTGGTGTCATCTGCAAACTTACTGAGAGTGCACTCAATGCCCTCATCCAGGTAATCAATAAAGATATTAAACAGGACAGGCCCCAGCACCGACCCTGGGGAACAACACTCGTGACTGGTTGCCAGCTGGATTTAACTGCATTCACCACCACTCTCTGGGTCCAGCCCTCCAGCCTGTTCCTTACCCAGCCAAGAGTGTATCTGTCCAAGCCACGGACTGCCAGCTTCTGCAGGAGAATACTGTGGGAGACAGTGTCAAAGGCTTTGCTGAAGTCTAGGTAGACTACATCAACAGCCTTTCCCTCATCCACCAGATGGGTCACTAGATCATAGAAGGAGATCAGGTTGGTCAAGCAGGACCTGCCCTTCACGAACCCAAGTTGGCTAGGCCTGATCCCCTTGTTGTCCTGCACATGCCACGTGATATCCCTCAAGACAATCTGCTCCATAATCTTCCCCAGCACTGAGGTCAGGCTAACAGGCCTGTAGTTCCCCGGATCCTCCCTGCAGCCCTTCTTGTAGACGGGAGTCACACTGGCAAGCCTCCAGTCTTCTCGGACCTCACCCATCAACAAGGAGCGCTGATAGATGATGGAAAGCGGCTTGGCTATCACCTCCACCAGTTCCCTCAGCACTCTCGGGTGAATCTCATCCAGTCCCATGGACTTGTGGCAGTCCAGTTGGAGTAGCAGGTCTCTGACTGTTTCCTCCTGAATTGTGGAGGGTTTAGTCTGCTCCCCAGCCAAGGTTGCCAGGTCAGAGAGTGGAGAAACCTGAGGATAACTGGTCTGACTTTTAAAGACAGATATAAAGAAGGCACTCAGAATGTCTGCCTTTTCCTTATCCTCAGTGGTCACATTCCCAGACTCATCCAGTAGAGAATGGAGATTCTCCCTGGTCGTCCTCTTACTGTTGATATACTTGTAAAAGAGTTTCTTGTTCCCTTTTACTCCAGCAGCCAGACTGAGTTCAAGCTGGGCTTTTGCCTTTCTGATTTTCTCCCTGCACATCTTAACAACTTCTTTGAATTCTTTCCGGGTTGCCCATCCCTTCTTCCAGAGGAGGTAGATTCTCTTTTTCTCCTGGAGCCTCAAGAATAGTTCCCTATTCATCCACGCCGGTCTTCTTCCGCACCAGCTCATTTTGCGGCTCAGGGGGACAGCCTGCTCCTGTGCCTTTAAGACTTCCTTCTTGAAGAGCAACCAGCCATCTTGTACCCTTTACTCTCTAAGACTCAGCCCCAGAGGACTCTCCCTACTAGTCTCCTGAACAATTCAAAGTCTGCCCACCAGAAGTCCAAGGTAGCAGTTTTGCTGTTCCCCCTCCTGACTCCAGCAAGAATCAAGAACTCTACCATGTTGTGGTCACTCTGCCCAAGACAGCCCCCAACCTCTACATCTCCCACCAGACCTTCTCTGTTTGTGAACAGCAGGTCTAATGGGGCAGTTCCTCTCGTAGGTTCTCTTATCATCTGCATCAAGAAGTTGTCCTCCATACATTCCAGAAACTTCCCAGACTGCTTCTTCTGTCCTAAATTGTATTCCCAGCATATGTCGGGGAACGTGAAGTCCCCCATGAGGACAAGGGCCAGCAATTGTGCAGCTTCCGCCAGCTGCTCATAGAACAATTCATCTGTCTCTTCAACCTGGTTTGGCGGTCTATAACAGACGCCCATCAGGATGTCTGCCTTGTCAGCTCTACCCCTAATCTTAACCCATAAGGATTCAACCTTATTATCCCCAGTCATAAGTTCAGTAATCTCAAAGCACTCTTTAACATAGAGAGCCACGCCACCACACCTCCTTCCTTGCCTGTCCTTCCTGAAGAGTTTGTAGCCATCCATTGCAGCACTCCAGTCATGGCAGTGGTCCCACCATGTTTCTGGAGTGGCAACTAGGTCATAGCTTGCCTGCTGTACAATGGCTTCTAACTCTTCTTGTTTGTTGTCCATGCTGCGTGCACTGGTATAGACATACCTGAGCTGGGCCTCTCGTCTCACCCCTAATCCCATTATCGCTCCCCCAGGCTCATCTCTAGCAGGCCTGGTTTTATCCCCTTCCCCCCTCATGTCTAGTTTAAAGACCTCTCTACCATATCCTCAGATAATGTGTTATAGTTAGAAATGTTTTACTTATCTCATGCCTTCACATAATTCCACAGCTGAAGGCTCTTTCCATGTCCCTTTTCATTTTTTCCAGTCTGGTTTTTACTGGTTGTGTATTTTAATGTGCAGGTAATTATGTAGGCCATAATTCCCCATTTCATTTATAAAAATGTTATGTCAAAAGCCCAACTAGTGCCAAGACATACCACGTTTATTCCTTCTCCCAGAATGGAGGCTATATCAAAACATTGTCATTATTGCTGTGATTCAGATTTCTTACTGGCTCTGCCTCAAGGTTTTTGTCAGTAAGCCACCCATATGAAACAAATGAATGGCTCCATGCAAAATAAAGTAAATTTGGGGAATTAGGCCACCATGCTATTAAAAAAGAAAAGAACAGTGTCTTGCCACCAGAAGATATTAACAAACATGCTAAATCAAATAATTACTTTGGTAATGTCTACAGGTAACTGTGTTATATTGCATACGTGAATTACCTTCTGACAACTCTCATCATGGCTAACAAAACAATGTTAGCAATTGAAGATCATAAAATTAGCCCAGCTGCTCTAGAATACAGTAAAAAAAGATTCTACTTGATAAAGAAATAGTGAATTTAATAATCTGAAAGCATACTGTTAGTATAGGGATTCCTTCCATGTGTTCTGTATTTGTTAAGCACTGATTTTGTCTGCCTACTCCAGCAGCTGGATTAAGAATAATTTTAATTTATTTTCTACTGTATAATTAATAATTTGAAGCATTTCATATTAACCCACACCAAATGCTTCTTTCCAAGTTAATAGATAATTTTGTTTTATTGGTTATCAATTTCTATATTCTTAAGAAATCTGCAGAATTTTTATTGTATGCATTAGCAATTCTTTATTTCCATGGCTTCTGGCACTCAGTTGGTGATTGATATTATGATTTCCGTAAGCTCTAGACCTGTCAAGTTCATCAGTCATGCAACGTTCTAGTTCATTCATTGCTCTGAACAGAAAAATACTTTCAAATTCTGCCTTTAGAGCCAACCCCTGAAAGCCAAGAGCCTGAATAGCTTTGCACAAGCAGAAATAAGAGCAGCGTTTGACATGTAGTTAAAAGTTTTGCCCATTGTTCAATGAACAGTACTGATTAGAATGCTGTAACAGTATTAGGTCTGAAAGACTAGTAAGATGACTTCACCATCCACATAAATGTTCCAGGGACTAACTGATTACGCTGATAACACACTGAGTGTTTGTATTCATCTGTGTAAAGACATTTTCAGATACATAAAGCAACTGTTTCCTGAAGGAGCTTAAGGAAGTTTTTGTAGGTACATATTCAGAACTCAGTAGAATGGGAATTCCAGAATGAAAACAGAACTGAAATCTATCATACTTTAATGTCCAGACACTGAAAAACGCATATTTTACTTTTTTACAGAAATTCACAAGTCAGCTTAACCAAAATATGAATGAAAGGGTGAAGTAAGAAATGCATTGGAAAAACTATTTTTTTCTTAATTTTATCTACAGAAATGGCTACATGTTTTGACTGAAAAAAAAAAAATGCAGATCAAACAAAATACAGAGAATGAGGAAATGATAATAAACCAGCACTGAGTAGGTAAATGAGCAGTAACTTAGGGAAGTATTTCACTGCAGGAAGTGACAGATGCCTTAAATTGATGGCTGCACTTGTTTAAGGGACCAAATACACAAATGTTATGCAACTGAAAGTTTATTCTGCATATAAGAAAAATTCTGAATAAAGAACAATCAAGTTTGATAAATTGTGAAACACTTCTCATTACTTTTAAGATGCTCTGTCCATCATACAGCAGTAAAAGTAATGATGTGGATCTACAATAGCTTTACAATGTGTCTCCAGCCTACACATGAATTTATATGTACAAATAAAAGGCACGTATACCAGCAGTTTCACAACTCACATAACTGTATTAGGCAATGTTTCCCCACTCAAAGATATGAAAAAATCTTCTTCATCTTTCAGAATAAAACAGTTGATCTACAATATTCAATTAATTAAAAAAAAAAAAAAAAACAAAAAAAACAAAAAAACCTAAACTATAAAAATCTGCTTTGCATAGACTTTTGGAAACTTAGCTGAGCTACGTTCCGAACTCTATACATTAGCTGCTATGTCTGACCATACTGGTAAGTCATTCCCTCTGTTGCTTCTAAATGAGAACGTATTTCTTACTCTCTCATTTGGGGCTGGACAGTATATGAATTCAAACAGACTTTTTCATCTTTTGTTCCCATGCTGACACATTTTTATATTTAGTATAGTCTTTCATGACCAAAGAAAGTGATACAAATGCTTTGTTCTGCTTTGTTTAAAAAATATAATCAAGAAAAAAGAAGAGATATGATGTGACAACTGGAAAAGACATTAAAATTCTGAGAGGAGAAGGAATCAACAGTTGTAAAGATGGAGGTTTCACCCTCATTCTCTGCCCTTGTCTGAAGTCTGATGTTTCTAAGTTTCAAAGTATTACTTAGAATGAAAGTGAACTTTAATCAATCTTGCAGAGGATAGAAACTTAATACCCTTCTGCCCGAGTTAACCTCGTATTTAGATACGTAAGCTTTCTACTTGTGAAATTAAAAAGTTTGACACATACACATTTGCTAAAATAAACCTATGTCCAACATATCCATCTGATAGTTCTCCACTAGCCTACAGAGAGTCCCTACCAGATCAAGTAAATTCAACAGTCTAGATAGCTAACAAGAACGTCATTTTGAGTTAATGTTTCCTAGATATTACGGCAGAGACAGTGGGGGAGGTGGCTCAGGATCAATCTTAATCAGAGATCCAGATGCAAAATGAATTGGAGAATAAATAAAATTGTTTATATAACTGGAGATTAAGAATATAGGACAGAACAATGCACTGCAATTTTCTAGATGGTGAAATGACCTCTTTTTGCTCCCAAAGTGAAAAATATTCACTTATAAATGGATTTCATAATCATGGAACAGCTCTTTAATATTAACAGGTTGCAAATATATAAACAGAATGGATTTTAAAGAACTCATTCTGAGAAAACTGGATGACAGTATTTTGCTGAAGACAGACTGCTGATAGCTTGCATAATGATTTTTATGCATTCTTACGTAAACAATCTGATATTACTACTCTCGAATATAGTAATATTTACCAAATATATATATATATATATATATATATATCCAGTCCCTAACAGGATCATGAATTAAGCACAGTAACACTGCTTTCTGAAGCAAGGATTTATGAAAGGAAGTACAATTTGATGGTTGTGGCAAAGGGGAGGGACTGGATTTTAGGAAACAATCTGGAGTACTGATTTCTACCCAAAGTATTTCTATACCTTTGCAAGAAGAATGATTTATGTAAGGAAGCTCTATGATTCTATGATCAGTGAGCAAGTTTCCTCCCCAAACATCTTTCAGAATACAAAGTCAGCACTTAATTTTGGCTGAGAGCATAGTGTGGTTCTGTGGAATCAACCCACTGCTTTTTTCTTTTTATCTTTTCTTCTATTCCTGATTAATTTAAACCACGCTGAATACTAAAGCTATGAAACTGACAGAGTTTAGAATCAGAATGTGTAAAGAAAAAGAGTTTTTCAGATCATTCATCATCTACTCCACTTCTTTGTTCAACACTTTCACAGACAGCAATGTAACACCAAGAAAGTTGGTAGATAAAGAGACAACAGACTATTTGTCATCCTTCTGGTATTTCAAACATAAAAGCCAGCATCTTGATTGAAGCAAATGGTTTGTAATTTCCTACTGCTTAGCATGGCTGAAGTGTGGGATATTCCAAAATAATGATCAATAATATCTAAATATAGGTGAAATTGTTTTAATTATATTTTCCAGGAGACAAGTAAACATGACATCATGTAGCATCAATAAGAAACAATTATTTTCTAATACCTTTGAAATAATGTAGTTTTAGGTCCACTCTGAATGAGTGAACTTGCTAGTCATGAATTTGAAATTATTTTATTTAATTTTGATTGAAGCAGGCAAAGATAATGAAATTGCAGCAAATATACATACTGCTTTAATACAAAGTTTTAAGAGCTGGTAAGGGATTTAATCGTAGAATCGCAGAATCATAGAATGGTTTGGGTTGGAAGGGACCTCAAGGATCATCAAGCTCCAAACCCCTGGCCACAGGCAGGGCTGCCGTCCTCCAGATCTGGTACTAGACAAGGTTGCCCAGGACTCCATCCATCCTGGCCTTGAACACCTCCAGGGACGGAGTATCCATAGCCTCTCTGTTCCAGCACCTCACTACTCTCTGTGAAGAACTTCTCCCTAATATCTAATGTAAACATTCCCTCCTTGAGCTTGATTTACTGAAAGTATGAATAGATACATATACATGTATTGTTTCAATGAAACTGCTGAAATTCCAATAGATTGCACTTCAAAGGAAATAAAAGACAAACATTTATCATAGAATTTTTAAAACATTAAACAAACCAACAAAAACTTAGATCTTCTGAAACACAAATTGTGTGACTGCAATAGAAAAGTCCCCACACCATAGTTTAAAAGACAATCAAAGAAAACAGAATGCTTGATCAATAGGTTCTTATTTTACAAAGTACCTGATAAGGTCTATGTAGCCTTCTTAACTAGTAAAACATAAACTTTTGAGGCAAAAAGAAACAAAAGACCTTATTAGAGCTCAAACTGCTGCCCACATAGCATTACTCACCACAACACCCATGAGTATACTATATTTAATATTTATGGAAGTAATTTCTTTGTATTTATTTCCAGGATGCTATTTCAGCATTAAGATCTCTGCAAAAAGGCAGCTCCTCCTCAGGTTGAACAGACTTCTTCAGCCTCTCCTTCTATGTCCTGTGCTCCAGCCGAAGCCACCTCAGTGAACTTCCACTGGGCTTACTTCAGAAAGGTATTACCTTTCTTGTAATGTGGAGCCATCGAACAGAAGGAAAGAGTGGACCAACTGCTGGGGCCTGCTGGCTGAGGATGGCATTTAGCCATCTCTGCTGCAAAGGTATCTATTTTCAACATCTCATCCACCATGATCCACAAGACTTTTTCTGCAGAGATGATTCCAGCTTTCCTCATGTAGGATCATTACCATCAAGATAAATTCTAGTGACAGACTTTGTATTAGTCAGGCTTGGAAACAGACAGAGCATGACTACCCAAAGTAAAGAGTTATAGAAGACATGTAGAAATTGCTAACTCAGAAAATTCTTGAATAGACAATGAGTAAATTATTTTAAGAAATTGCATGGCCATTTCAGGCTCCACCTCTTCATGAATTGTCATTTAATGCAAAGCACTGAGCTAAAAAGTGGTATCATTATTTACAGACAGTGCACAAGAGATCACTCTCTCTGCATGGTTTATTTTATAGTGCTTCATGTGAATACATACGAACACACATAGAGAATTTTACATTCTAATAAGAGAGCAGTTAAAACTAGAACACTGTGATGTGGCACTGAAAGGATTATATACTTAGCAATATCCTGCAAGCGATTTACTGAAATGAAAATATGCAAAGAAAGTCATTATCAAAATAAAGGTACTACCACCTCTTATATAATGGATTGCCCATTTTCTCCATATTTTAGGATAACTCGTCTATATGCTGATGTCAATAAACTAAAAAGATACACTCTTTGTTTAGTATAAAACAAAATAAACTAAAAAAGCAATTCTGTAGAATTGAAGACATGCATGTTCAAATGTTCAGAAATGAGAATCTTGTCAAGCTCAAACAGAAACCTCTAATGACAATACAAGTACACATATCAAAGTTTCATCTACCTACTAGCATGACAGTAACATGCTGTCTTGTGTCTTAAAAGATTAGAAAATGGGAATGGACTTCAGTACATGTCCTCTGGGCAAGAAGGGTTCATGGCCAATTACATAGGTGAATGCACTTTGCCTCTGGGAAGGAAAATATTATGCTTGTGAAGCACGCTGAGTGAGGACACAGCTGCTTGTCAAGTTATTCTCCGTTGCAGAGAAGTTATTGTGGACAGAATGTACTATTAGAAAAAAGGGATAAGTACAGCAGTTTAGTGAGGTTATGCCACTGGGTAGGAACCACCTGGCACCCCTACAGTAACTTGAGCAAGTGAGCCATGATATTTCCATACAAAACACAAACATACCAAAAAAAAAAAAAAAAAGAAAAGAAAAAGGACTACTCCAGGGTGGAGTACCTGTGGGTTCTGAGTTGTTTGCTTTCCAATTTTGGGAAGAGTTCAAGGCACACAGCATTTAAACATGAACATCAGCATCACGGTCTCAGAGTAAGGTGTATTTTTTTTCAGTTCCGAAAATCTTGGGTGACAGCTTAACTTATAAAGAAACGATTATTCATTAAGCCTTCAGCCAAAAGCCAGGCTATTTTTCAGCAAAACTGAGGTTAACATTATACCTCACTGGTAAATAGTGTCATCTGTGAACAGCCAAAAGTGAGAAGGCAGTACAGAAAAGGTATAACATTCTTTTAAAGACAAACTAAAATGTATTAAGTATACGAAATTTAAAAAATTCCACAATCTAAAATGAATCAGCGTGTAGTATCACAGAAACATACTTTTTTTTTACATTTCCCTCATTTCTAGCTCATGCATTAACATCACTTATCAAATATTTAGACTACGTTGACCCTACTGTGAACAGGGTGAGCAACACCTTGTGTTTTTCAGTCATTACAAAAATCTGCCAAACAATAACTCTCCCTTAAAACTAAACATATTAACTATTCATATAATTGATGGTTGAAACAGTCTCACCAAAAATGCAGAAGCAAAAACTGAAATTGTATTCTAAACATGTTATTTTTTCCTCATCTTTTGTTTCCTCCCATTGCTTTTTCACAGCAGATATAAAACAAAAGAACAATATGATGAATTTAACTTGGTCAGGTAGACAAATGACCCCCTGCATCAAAAAATCTCATCAAGTATCATCTTTCTTGCATAACCTCAAAAGTATGTGGATGTCAGCACAGTCCAAGAGTTCCAAGTTTGCCATGGAAACAACATTCTTATTTCAAAATAATACAACTGCTCGATGTGGACTATTGGCATGAAAGCTTCCAATCCATGCTCATTGACAGCTTGTGGAGTGGACAGATGAGGCATGGAAAATATTTTAAATTAGTTCATTTATCTTGCTGAGACATGGGAAGAGACTGAGAATTTTTCATGTTTATAGGAAAAAAGGAGCAAAGAAAGAGAGAAAGTAAAGGAGGAAAAGGAGAAAGTAGAAGGCACACAAAAAAAGTGGGGTGTAAAGGAATGAAAAGGAAAAAAATGGAAACAGAATGAAAACCGGGGAAAAGGGATAAAGAGGAAAGAAGAAAATAGAGGAAAAGTGAAGTGGGGAAAGGTGAAATACATGGCTGTTTTTTTACATAAACTGTTAAGCTAAATTAACCTAAATTTCACACATAATGTGTTCTGTGTTCATTAGAAAACATCCTTTTTTCATGGAAGCTCCTAAGAAAGAAAAAAGTTAATGTTAGCTAAACTAACATTTTTAAAAAAATATTTTTGCTTTTAGCTTCACAGTTTTCCAAAAGTAAGCCTTCATTATTATTATTATCATTACTATTATTATTACTGCATTAAATGCATACAAATTTAAACTCTTTTGTCCTAAGAACTCTGATTACAGGTATTTTTCATATGCGAAGCATAATTAGCATCCAAGATGAACAAAAAAATAGATCAAATACCTAGTTACTGTAGGGTTTCTTCCTTGCTATAGATGTTACTGCAGCCCAAGAGAAAGCAAGGGAGATTGCTGAAGGACAGATTAATGTCCTGCAAGTCAGAACATAAATTTTGTTCCTGTATTTCTCTGTGGTTCTAATAATATGATTTTGACAAACTTATGTAGTGATAGGTATCCTTCACTTTCACAATAATCTGCTGTGAGCTTAGATCACTCTATATCTCTGTCTAAAAATTGTTCAGTACTGAAAAAAACATCACATGTGGATCTAACATGTCTTACATGTAATGTCAAATTCGCAGAAGTTCACACTGGAAGCTTTACCCAAACTATGGCATGTATGGAAATTTACACAAGAACATAGGTTGGAATGGAAAGCTTTTACATTAGAATCATGAGCTAGCATTACAATGGTCTGTGATTACTACAGTATCAGCTTAATTTGAAGTAAGTGGAAGCTTAGAATCTTGTCTACTTACTGCAATATAAAATATACTCTAAAAGCACATAGAAAACTGAAAAAATGCAGTTCAAACATAACCTGAATAATCACAGAATCACAGAATCACCAAGATCGGAAAAGACCTCTATGATCATCGAGTCCAATCATTCATCTACCACCAATATTTCCCCATTAAACCATGTCCCACAGTACAACATCTAAATGTTCCTTCAACATCTCCAGTGACAGTGACTCAACCACCTCCCTGGGCAGCCCATTCCAGTGCCTGACCACTCTGTCAAAAAAGTTTTTCCTAATATCAAACCTGATTATAATACAGATTATTATCCTAATAATATCTTAGTTACTTGCAACAGAATGATACACCACAGATGACACAACACTCAACCTTCACCAAAAAGGCCAAGAAGCAAACTACCTCTCATACAATATATACAAGAGCTGAATCAAATGTAATGCTTCCTATTTTGTTATGTTGGTCCATGCAGAGGCGAATGTTGGTGGTTTGGCAGTAGAGGATGAACCTTTTTGCCAGTATTCCATTTTGTCATCGTGAGACAGATGGCAGCAAAGGGGCAACCAGAAAAAATGCTATCTGCCATGGATGTGTGTATGAAACAAAGGTGTGTCACTGAATTCCTCCATGCAGAAAAAATGACATCCACTGACATTCATCACTGCTTACTGAGCGTTTCTGGAGACCAAACAATGGATATGAGCACAGTGAGGGAATGGTGGTGCATTTCAGCACTGGGAACATCAACAGTGGGTCACCTCTGGTGTAGGTTTTTAGGAGCAAAAGCATGCAGGCTCTTGTTTATCATTGGTGAAAATGCACATCTAATGGTGGTGATTGTGTTAAAAAATAGTGTTTTGTAGCTGAGAATTTGTTCTATCATACAAAGAGCTGGCTCTTTGTTGTCATTTTCATGGAGATAAATAGGAGATCTTACTTTCAGAACAAGCTACATATGTTTTGTACAGCTATTTTCAGTATTTAACTAGAGTCTGATGAATAATAAAATGTATATGTTTACTTTTTATATTTTCAATTTATTGTTTGTTTTCCTCTTCACCCAGATATTCAGGCACAACGATTAGGACTACAGAGGGGTTGGATTTTCCTCACGTGTTTATCTTTGACATTTCCCACACTGGAAACCATTCCACATCCCTGATGGACATGTAATTGATTTGTTTAGTGTTACTATTTAGCAAGGACTGTTACAAAGGGTCAAGATGTACTCTCTCCCACTGCAGCACTTAAGACCAGTGAAAATATATTACCTAAGGATATAGCAAAAAAGTACATTTCTCCTGGCCAGAGTGTAGACTTCTATTCAGTCTAAGGGAGTTCATTTCAGATCATCTTCAGTATAGAGTGTTTACTATCTGGTTGTATACTTTATTGTTTTTTTCCCAGAAAGTAACATTTCTTACCACGAAAGTAATTCATTAAATTGCAAAGCCTCGGTTATGAGCCTCATTCCTGTACGGTGGTTATGCAGGATTCTTTTCTTCTTCTTCTATCTCTTCTATCACACATGGTGATAGAAGAGGTTTCATGCCATAGCAGAAACATAAGTACAAAGTTCTAACATTTAACAAGTTACAAGGAAAACTGGCTGGACAGCCAGGCCCAGAGAGTGGTAGCGAATGGAGTTAAATACAGCTAGCAAATGGTCACTGGTGGTGTGACTCAAGCGTTAGCACTGAAGCTGGCCCTTTTTAATACCTTTGCTAATGATCTGTATGAGGGGATTGAGCGCACCTGTAGATGACACCAAGTGTTGATCTGCCTGGGGACAGGAAGGCCCTATAGAGGTATGTGGATAGGCTGGATTGATGGGCTGAGGCCAACTGATCAACGAGACCATGTGCTGCACTTTGGCCACAACAATGCCACGCAGTGCCACAGGCTTGAGGAATGGTGGCTGGAAAGCCGTGTGGAGAAAAACACCATTAGCTGACAATCAGATGAACATGAGCCATCAAGCGTGCTCAGGTGGTCAAGAAAGTTAACAGAATCCTGGCTTGTATCAGAAACAGTGTAGCCAGAAGGACAAGGGAGATGACTGTCCCCCTATTCTCAGCTCTGGTGAGCCCTCACATTGAGTGCTGTGTACACTTAATCGCCCCTCAGTACAAGAAGACATCAAGGCCCTGGCACATGTTCAGAGAAGGACAACACAGCTGGTGAAGGGTCTGGAGCACAAGTCTTATGAAAAGCAGCTGAGGGAACTAGGATTCTTTAGTCTGGAAAAGAGAAGGCTCAGGGGAGACCTTATCACTCTCCACAACTGCCTGAAAGGATATTGTAGCAATGTAAGGGGTTAGTGGCCTTACGTTGTGCCAGGAGTGGTTCAAGTTAGATATTAGGCAAAAATTCCTTCTCTGAAAGTGGAAATGCATTGGAACAATCTGCCCAGGGAAGTGGTAAAGTCACTGTCCCTGGAGGTGTTCAATAAACGTGTAGATATGGCACTTAGGGACACGGTTTAGTGAGCAAGGTGGTGACAGGTCTTTGATTGGACTCGATAATCTTAGTGGTCTTTTCCAACCTTAAAGATTTAATGTTTCTATGATAAGAACACTAGCACAGAGTTTGACTTTTTATACCAATTTTCAAAACTTGACTTCTGGAAGACATTCTTTCTCCTCACACAGTGCATTCAGCTCTTGTATTAATGGACCATTAAAAGATGCTTCATTGTGCCTTTATAGCATAATATATTATAGAAGTCTGGTCAAGGAAGGAATTACATCTCTCAACCTGAAGACATGTCATACAAAAGGCCATAGCTAACAATTTCAGAAAGAAATAAAACAAAAATTTGCTAATATAGCCCTGCCAACTATTCAGTGAATTTCTGAACATTTGTCTTTCATCAAAAAGGTATTTTAAAACTTGTCCACAATTAAATCATTTATTAAAAAACAATCTAATTTGAACTTTGAACATTGACTTGAACATGTCATTCATATGCCTAAGCATATGATAAATTACTAAAATGGAATAAGTATAATATTTTAAAGCAAAAACTAGTATTTTCTCTAGCTCCTGAATATCAATTTTAATGAACCAGCAGTTCCATGCCTGATTTCTAAAAAATTCTGAATACTAATGCAGGTAGTGAGGCAGGAAACAAAAGATTCCTTTACCCAATACATTCTCCTCTTACTGTACACAGTAAAGGGCCTCAGTACAAAGAAAGCATTACACAGAGCATTTGAATATCTGAAGTATCACAGTACAGTATAGCTAATAAAGTGATATGGAGGCACTTGCATAACTATTTAGAATAGTAAACCTCTGTGATTTCTGCTTGACAGGGGCACAAATGGTACAAATATTCCCACATGATATGCATGGTTCAGCATTACTGGGACAAAATCCTATTCCCTTCTGAGAGCTCTCCATAGACTGAGATCACAAATAATGATATGTATCTGTATTCCGGAGCAAAGAAAAAAAAAAAAGAAACAAAACAAACAAACAAACAAAAAACAGCACTGGAAGCAATCATAGTAAGGGAGCTCCTCTTGACTCTGCAAATCCTGTAGATCAGTCAAGTCTGTAGATTACATAACTGTCATTTCCTCATTTCACACTAGTGAAGCAGTAATAAATATCCAGAAGCATGGCTCACCTTTCATCTTTAACCTCACTCTTCAGCAGTGAGGAGGCCACATCAGGGAATGACACATGAAAGTCATTCCTGTTCAATGACTAACTTTTTATAGAACTATTTGCAACAGAAGAAGATGAGCACAGAATCTTTTTTATATTTAGAATTCAAAGTGTATTTTCTCCTGCTTTCACTGTTACTTTCAAATACTCATTTTTGTTTCATTCGTTTTACTTTATTGTTTTACTTATTTATTTATTTATTTATTTATTTATTTATTGGGCGTGTGTGCGTGTGTGATTGTGATTGTGATTAACAAGCAGTCTGTAGGCCTTTAGGAAGGTTGTGCAGAGAAACCGTTATTGAAAGACCACATTAAGCTTCCAGATACATTTGTCATTAAATACAAGAAAGGCTAAGGCCAAAAACAATTCAGAAGGAAAAGGAAAACTCTGCTTTCCCAGAATGTGAAGTTTTTACAAATCATATGCATTTACATTCATTCTTTAAAATACAACTAGTAATCCTATTTTCCTTCTACGCAATTTTGCCCTGGAGGTACTGGATCTAAAGTACTGTGTGATCTAGAGCTGAAAATGAATGACAACCAAGTAGTGACAGTTTTAGCTATCAGCAATCAGGCATATTTGGTTTGAACAGAATTACTTTACTGAAATTTTTTGTGGAGTGATAAAGGGTGCATTATGGGATCATGCTAATGCCCTGCACAAAAACAGCTGAGATTTCTGGGACAGCTAATACAGTATGGAAATATCTTCAGCTATTGCTGCCACTGCATTTCTACTGCCAGAAGTCATGACTGTCCGAACTACTCCATAAGAATTTTTTGAGACTGGGCTGCATCAGTTTGATTAACTCTTGAACTGAAAATGGACAAAAGAAATGGGTGCTTTCTCACGTGCTCACATCATAATGTCTCATCTACAACAGCAGTGTTCAATTACACACAGTTTCTGCACAGAAAGATGGATTTCTTTTGTATTTGCATTGTTTTTCTTTATTTTTAGGCCACCTTTGCTGTACAGATTGTTTACTGTCACTGTTGTTTTTTAATTCAAAGCTATCCTACACGTTTTAGCTTAACTCAATATCTTTTATAAGTAACAATGATTTACAATCAAATACTTCACAGAATAGACTGATGGAGTTAACAAAGTGGTTTGCAAATGAATTCCAGAGACTCATTAACATGTTTCATTTTATTTAACATATTTCTGAAAGGACACATCTAAGGTCACAATGCTTGATGTGAGCATTTCCAGAGATGTTCCCCGGTTAATTTTTATCTCTAATGTACTGTTTTCATTAGCTGAGGTCATCTAAACCTGAATCTTTTTCATTCTGTCTATGAACTCAGGTCTAATATCTTTTAACCTTAACAGGATCTTTGCTATCATTGAAGATTCCTCTTTATACCATTATTTTTCCATCAACTATCAACAGCAATATGAGGAAAACTGGTAATCCTTTTCTTCCAACTTAATGACCTCCATAATTTGTCAGACACAAAATCTTCTCAAAAATGGGTTACAGAAAAAGAGAAGAACTAAGTAAAGTCTAGGAACATTTTAATTAAAAATACATATTATTTTGCAATGTCACATGATCATAGTTTGAAATAAGCAACACAGTCCTATCATTAATTAGTGCAAAATATGCCTGTGTGCAGAAACCTTTTATCTACCGTTTATGTAAAAGTTTGAGCAACTTTTTTGTCCTTAGATGCATTTTTCTAACTGAATTTCTAATATTCTCTTCAAATATACTTACTAAAACCCCTAAGAGATGCTACAAGGCATAATATGATGCATAAAAGCTTAATTTATTGAAGCTGTTTGCTCAGGGACTAAAGCCAAGGCTACAAAAGTAGTTGTAAATATCCAATCAAATATTATCATTTAAACTTGTAAATCCTATGGTAACCATAGGCAAACAAGAAATTCTTCTACAAAGAAGGTATACTAAACAGCCATTATTTAAAAAAGAAGTGGTGGTATGAAAGGAATGTTTTTTTGTTTGTTTGTTTGTTTGTTTTGTACTTGTTCAGTATAATTTAAGTCCTTCCTCAGTGTTAGGGTAATTTCTATGCATTTCTACACAACTCAGTTCCTAAGTCTAATAGTCCTCCCATGCTGAGTGGATTTTGCATTATTAATGACCAATGGACAGTGAATAGAGCTGCAAAAGGTGTAATTAAGAGATTACTGTGGCTCCTATTAGTGAAAAAAAAAAACACAGAATGTATTTCAGCACTCTCACTAATGCCATTTAAACTTAAATAGCTTAGAAATTTTGGGTTTAGAATAAGCACAGTTCATTGCACACTGGCTGGGCATTATTTTTGTTCGTGGCAGTATTCTGGAGACAAATAATGCTTTTCTATGAGTAGGTATAATTTCTCCACATATATTTTCACTGATTTCTCAACTCAGGAATTGTGGGGAAAAAAAAAAACAACCTAACAAGTAGCAAATAAATCCAGTACAACAGTTCCACTAGTTGTATATATAGATATATATATGTATGGTTGCATACAAGGCTTCCTCACTGGGAAAAATCAACTGCCAAAAAAAAACCACCACCACCAACAAAAAAATCTCAAACCAACCATCAAATAATAAACAATACGTATTTTAAATAAATTTTGGGATGATTATCCTCTCATTTTTCAAAGCTGCATGAGGAAGAAAGTTCACTGAATTACACACCAGTAAGTTTCCACTGAATATACAGAAATACTTCATATTTATTTTGGCATTCACACATGTTTACTGCAGTGGAATCAGAGTAGCTCATTCACATTCTACCATTGTAGTAGCATATGTAATAGTTCCACAATTTCTGCAAGTCCAAGGCAAGACCCCAACTGCCCATCTTGAACAATGTGTCTGCTAAAATGTTTAAAACTGTTTCATGCCACAGTGAATTTTTATCAAGACTTTTTTTGTGTCTGAAAACCAAATGGTCTGACCAGAATATTGAAGGATGCTACTTTTGCTATAGCCAGACTATTTCAAGTAACTGTATGTAGATTTCATAGTCACTTCTTTTCAAAATATGTAACTATGTTCAAACTTTGAATAATGAAATGTCCCTAAAAAAATATCAGATTCAGATACTGACTGAAAATGAAACAAAGGATAAAAAACTCCTTCCATACGGTAAACCAGTCAGTTTTTTACATACATAAATTCAGTGTATTTTCTATTCAAGAGCACCTGATTCATTTTACTGATTGATAGACAGTTTACTCAAAAAAAATGCAGTATCATTAAACTGATATAACTATATTTTTAAAGGATGATCTGTTTCTGAAAAACATACATGTCAACTCACTCTAAACATTGCTTTCCCAATGATTTAACACATGGGCATTGACAGAGGATGTCGTAAGTGCCCTTATTAGTTCATGCTTATGTATGTTCTTTCCAATACAAGCAAACGAAGCAAGGAAGCATTACACATCCAGTCTGGCTCCAGACAAGCAGCTGCAGAGATACTTGGACATGGGAGTTTAGAAGAATGTATTTTCAGGTGTATATAAAATCTGTACCAATTTAAGGCTCATTTGATTTTTGGAAGCTTTAGCACATTTTTTTTCTCAGTAATCATATTGACTTTTATAAGAAAAAGAATCAGCTTTTGATCTTGTCAAAGATTTAAAAATCAGATGTTCAGATATCCAAGTAACAAACTTCTGACACTAACAGATGAGTGAATAGGTAAGGTCTGCCTTCTTTTATCTTGGCACAACCTATTTTTTGATAAGCCTTTCTGTAGCCTGCACTAGTGGAATAAAGTTTTAGAAAATAGTAACTTCTGATTCAAGGCAGCCATGCACCTTTTTACATATTCAAGAAAAGACAAAAAAGCAAAATACAGAAGTTACAAGAAGAAAGGAAGTTTGTGTTAGGTCGTACTGAGCCTATGCAAGCACATCATAGTTACTGTGAGTTGGGTTGTAGATATTTGGGACATACCTAGGAGGGACACTTCATGTACTACCATTGTTTTAGAATAACTGCTCTTTCTATATTGTATTTAAGAGTATATCAAGACTGTTAGTTGTTGAATACAAGATTCTGTTGTTCTTTAACCCAGAAATTATGATAATTCACCTCCATTGTCCACTTAAAAGGATATTCAACAAAAGAATGCAGCATGCATTTGTGAAAAACACAACATGCTCATTTTTCCAGCTAAAGTAATTAACCACTAAAGCAATTGTGAGCGGTTATCTAGAAACCTTCAACAATGCTTCTTCAAAGATAAAAAAGCTTAGCATTCAATGGTAAACAAAGAGTCCACCCACATACCTAACAGATACACATTCATATAGGTATAATGAATTGTGTCAATAGAAGGGTGAGTGTTTGGAAGAGAAAGGCATTCTCTTTTCTTCTTTATTCCCAAGACTGCTCAGGTGAACTATCCATTAGGAAAAAACATCTAATTACTCCCACCTGTTGAGTTGGCATAGCATTTAGGTTGGTCAGGCAAAAACAGGAAAAAAAAAAGAGACACAAGACGAGAATCTAGCTGCTACAATAGAGGGAGATTCAACTGTTTTTCTTATAGACAAGCTAGCTCTGTTTTATGATGCTTTCTGCAGGTTCAAAGTAATTCCCCAGCTTTTTAACAAAGTTAGGGTTCAATCCTCTGATTCTGTTGTTGCTGTTTTTACTAAAGTTATGTTATTACCTTTATTCTTGGTGTAATACCCACCCCAGGGAAGGGAGATTTGCTTTCAATAATCTATCTCAATACTGCTGTGGAAAAGTCCACATAAAACTCAAGGCAGAAGTATCTGAGAACGGGGCAGCTGGACCCTACTAGATGCCAACATCTAAGCCTTAGTATATAGACTAGTATAGTGGGTTTATTGGCCTGAAACCAAATGAATTTAACATGCATTCCCTTGTCAGTAATAGGTGCTGCTGTTTCTGATTCTGTTTCAAAATTAGATCTAGGACATTCTTATTGCAGTCATCCCTGGTAGAATATAGGTCTTATTTCCCACCTTAGAACAAGCTATTCCAGTAGAATTCTCTTCCCGCTTCCATGCTGACTCCTCCCTCTTTCTTACCCCCAAAAGAAGAAAGAGAATATTTACTTATTGCAAGCTATAATTTGCAAGGAGTATCAACTATTACACAATATTAGATGTGATACTGACATAACAGATCTTGAATCAAATGCAACTCATTTCCCTGTTTGAACGTGCTTCAGTTCAAGAAGCAGTGTCATTCAAAACTCGTTCTTCAATAGCTTACATCTACATTCTTGACTTGAAATGTGAATCTGAAGAAAGCAGAGTTATATCATCAACTTGGGTTTATTTTTCATGTTTGGATGGCCAGATACGAGCAAAGCCATTCCTAAGAATCTGTACAATAGGTTAAACCAGAGAATTATTCTGCCTTAGCATTATCAGATGTATGAAAAATATACAGACATCCAGTTCTCAGAGAAATCCAGAGATATTACCTCACAGTCCTTTCCAAACAATATTTTAATTACAGTCTAAAATCATGTTAATATTCTTATAGGACATGAAACCCATGTGGCTTAAAAGATGCTAGAAAATTTGTTAAATGGGGAAGTTTTTATTATTAATAATTCTGACTTCATGCTTAAGTACCTAATTAATGCACTGTAATAGAGCTAAAAAGAGGGCTTTATTTTCAAAAATATAGTGATGCTGAATAAAAGCAAAAAATTATCAGTACTTCCAAGCTCTTTCAAAAGACTGCTGTTTTTGACAGTTGGAAAAATCAATCCAGCTTTTTGTTTTCTTACAGCAACTATGAAATTCAAGAGCTCCTTAACATAAAGGATGCATTTTACTATTTACAGATTTGGAAGCATTTTGCCATTTACAGATTTGGAAAAGAGCTCAACAGCAACAGTTAGGAACAAGAGGGTAAGAAAGATTCACTGAGTGTGTGAATACAATATAAACCATATATGCAGAGGTTCATGATCCCTGAGGAACTGAATACTAGTTTCAAAAACAAGGATTCCTACAAAGTTTAGGTTAGTGCATCTGTGCTATCTGTATGAAGGAAATAAAAACAAGAGTTTGAAACAGAAGAAAAGATACAAGACTGAGCAAGTAGCATAAATAAAATATAGGGTAAACAGAAGTCATCAACCAACAAACAAACAGCATAGATGGGAAAAAAGCAAGAAAATAAAAATGTTCCATGGGTAAAACACAAAAGGTATCCAAATTAATGCTTTTGAATGAGAATTTAGAAGAAATACTGCGATCAAGTAACTGAGAGATTCAATACAGATTTGGCTTTAAAACTTTATAAAGACAGAAAAAGGTCTCATTAACAGGCAACATCAAAGTGTGATGATTACGCTATATATTCAGGAATTGACTAATATCTTGTACTCTCCATGATCCTGCTCTGAGTGTCCGCATTGCGGCACACAGGACATTATAACCTGGTTCCGCAAGACTTGTCTGGCTTCAGAGCATGAAGTCTCCTACTCCCCTTGTGTCACTTTGGCTGTAGTCCTTGTTTCTATTGTAATGCCAAAAGCAGAAGAAATTCATAGAACTTTAAATGAAGCTTAAAGTGCACTTTAAATCATTCAAAACATTTAAAACATTTCTGCCCCCCTCTTTCCACCATAAACCTAAACCCTCCCATCACAGAGGATATCCTGACTCTAGACTCTTTGACATCTGGAATTTCTAATCATGGGCTATGCTAGGGCTCATCCATACTTTTAAACTCATGGAATCATAATCATAGAATCACAGAATGGCCTGGGTTGAAAAGGACCAGAATGACCACCTAGTTTCAACTCCCCTGCTATGTGCAGGGTCGCCAACCACCAGACCAGGCTGCCCAGAGCCACATGCAGCCTGGCCTTGGATGCCTCCAGGGATGGGGCATCCACAACCTCCTTGGGCAACCTGTTCCAGTGTGTCACCACCCTCTGAGTGAAAAACTTCCTCCTAATACCAAAATAATCTAAACCTCCCGTCTCAGTTCAAAACCAGACCCCTATAGTGTCCTATCACTATCCACTCTCATAAACAGCCGTTCCCCCTCCTGTTTATAAGCTCCCTTCAAGCACTGGAAGGCCACAATGAAGTCTCCCTGAAGCCTTCTCTTTTCTAAGCTAAACAAGCGCAGTTGCCTCAACCTTTCTTCACAGGGGAGGTGCTTCAGCCCTCTGAGCATGTCAGTGGCCCTCCTCTGGACTTGTTCTAAGAGCTCTGCATCTTCCTTGTGCTGAGGGCCCCAGGCCTGGACACAGTACTCCAGATGGGGCCTCACAAGAGCCAAGTAGCCTCATGAAAAAAGCCTCATGAAAGTCAGAAGTCAGAAACCCCAGCTGTACAGAGGTCAATTATGCCTTTTGTCATGTTCTGCTAATTGAAACTTCATGACATGACAGTTCTCTTGGGGAATTAAGAACTATGAAGTACAAAAATTATCTACAGAGATAGTACCTTCTCATAATTCAGTGAGAAAGGCTGTACAGACTGTTGAAGCTGAAAGACTTTTTTTCATGTTATTTCTGTATATTAAATCACATGGCAGAAATCAGAAATCTGGGGGATGCTCAAATTTAGGATTTTATGCAAGGAAAGAATACTGCACAATTGTGGAAAGAACATTTTTAAAGTTAGCATGCAGACCACCTAAAAACTAAAATAAAAACACACAGAAGTGCTTTAGAATCAAACTGTAACAGTTCATGTATAACCAAAACAGCCATACCAAGTATCACACCCCGCTTCCTGGTTGACTACAAGAGATGGCCACGTTTGCATCCATGAGAATTCTAACTGTACGCAGCATTGGTTTATATCAGTAAGGAAAGTTTATTTTTCTAGACAAAAGGTATGTAACTCCTAAGAACCACTGTCCTGAATTCTACTGAAGGCAACACAGCTATTACTCTACCAAATTATAAATGCTAAGTGTTATAAAATTATTGAGGATTTTTGAGTTGCAGAGACATCACAAACACAGGCTGCATACTTCTCGGGTTACTGTAAGTTTGAGTTTCCCAGAATCTGGGAAAACTTTACTGTGTAAAACTGAAATACATGCAAACAACAATCTCCAGTTATTATTGTAATAACAATTTATGCATATGTGGATATATAAGTTAGCTTTGTCTGCAGTCTAAGAATACAAAAAGTAACAATACCAGCTTTCAAGGGAGTGGAAGAAATTTAAGAAAAAAAGAAAATCAAGTATCTTTCCACAGCCAGACAAGCAAATAAGCAAGCCAGGAACCCGAGCTTCTGATTTCAAAACATTGACCAAAACAATCAAATTACTGCTGAATTTATGTTTTGTAAACACCCTTTTCATTAAATGCAGATGGTACTTTGTTGCTGCCTTAAATAATTCATTTTTACTGCTGGAGTGATGTTGTACTGTGGAGGGCTGACCTTGGCTATCTGTCAAGACTCCCATCCAGCTACTCTCTTACTCCTCCTCCTCAACAGGCCAAAGGGAGAAAATAAGATAGAAAAGCACATAGGTCAAGACCATTTACCAAGCACAAGGAGATCATTTGCCAGTTACTGTTTTGAGCAAAACAGAGATTTTTTTTTCTTCCAATTTTACATAGAGAAGGATGATAAGAAACAAGGACAACCATCCCCCTCAGTGAACCTCACACTCAAATTCACCTTCTCACTGCCAACTCTTCTACCTCCACCCCACATGCAGGCAGCACAGGAGCAATGGGTTGCTGAGGTCAGTCCTCTCTGCTGCTCCTTTCTTATCCCTCATACTTCTCTCCTGATTCACCCAGAGATTACAGCCCTTTACAGACTATTCTAGCACAGGTTTCTTCTCCAGAAGGTGCAGTCCTTCAGCAGACTACTCCTGCATGGGTCCTCAATACCGAGCTCTCAAACCCTCCTGCCTGACTGTGGGCAGCTCCCCATGGGCTACAGCTCCAGCCCGAGGCTGCCCCTGTGGGTGTTCTCCAGGGGCTGTGTCCTCCTTCAGCCAACATCCACTGCTTTACTGTGAGCTCCTCCATGGCTGCATGTGGAGAACTGCTCTGATGTAATCCTCCCTGGGGTGTAAGGGGACAACTTGCTTCACCATGCACAAAGGATGATGAAGCATCTCTACTTCAGAGCCAGAAGCACCTCCTCCCCCTCCTTCTCTGACCTTGGTGTCTGCGGCATTGCTTCTCACACTTTCTCTCTGTCCTTTCTCTCACAGTTGCTTTGCAGCATTCTTTACCCTGTCTTAAGTACGTTTTCCACATGGCTCCTCCAATTTGGGTGCCAGGCCCAGCAATATCCTGCAGGGCCATGGGACTCAGCTGGCCCATGCAGGCCCTGCCACAGTCCCTGCACCACGTACCTACAGCCTGGACTGTCTGAGGGCATAAGCAACATTCTAGAATCTGCAAGAGCTTCTGTGATTCCATGAAGTCACTTTTACTCTAATAAAGCAACATGTCTATGCAATTCTGAATGCTAAACAGTACTTAGGATTGTGTTCTAACATTGTGATACTGTGTCAGCTGAACTACAAAAGTAATTTTTTTTTAATGACATCTTTATATTGTTTTATCCTGAGTGCTAGATCAAAAAAACATATGTTGAAAGGAACAAAAGATTGTATATATATGTCAAGTGCAATTTTTCCAGTTATTTTTCTTTTTTAATCACTGGTCTAAAAGATTCCATTCATAATATGAATAAAACCAAACTGCTCTCTTAGAGGGCCACTAAATGTGCTCTTTTAATAAATGATATCTTGCTCAACCAAAAGTACAGATTATACCTCCTCTAAGGCTACCTTAATTGCAAGCAGGCTGTGCTGTATCCCCCAGTCCCAAATAAGTAAGAGTTGACTGCAGTTTTTTCCAGAACAAGCAGTTTCACACATTCTGCAGAACAGCTACACAAGCAAGGAGAATTTTAAATTATTTTGTATTTGTTTTTACTACATGTCAGGTCTTTCCAGAGAAGATTTTGCAAAAAGCAGGGGGAAACTCTTGCCCAATCATATCTAAAAACTAGAACTGCAGCTTTTGAGGTAAAATACAACTGCAAATGTGTTATGTGATGATTTGAGAAACAATAATAATGGCCGACTCATTACATCTCGGAACACTTAGAGGTTTTGGCATTAAATATGGGTCAAAACCCACTAAACACATCAGTGAGTGACATTCATTAAAATAAATCACGCAAAATGGCACTTGTATGATAACAAGTTGTGACAGTGCTACTGCTTTCATAAATAAAGAGTGAAAATTAAACTTTCATAGCAAAATATTTCACTAGGCTAGATTGCAAAGTTTTGACATGGTCAATTCATCACTGCAGAAACCAGACAAAGCTCAGTCTGCTGTAGTTGGGAAGCCCATTATTTCATTAAAATTGAACTATATCTACAACTTCAACATTTCTTTTATTAAAAAAAATGACCAAGAAGTTGAATGGTAATTATCAACCTCCTACACCACAATTTGGTTTTCCATTTAAGTGAGGGAATAAATGTACAAAAAAGGTCATTGTCGATAAACCTGCACTGGATTCAAAATGTACAGAAAGCAGACAGATAGATTCAAGGAGTTATTATTTGTTCAGTAATTCAGAGCTAGCTGAAATCATCTAGAAAAACCTAAGCAACATTTTTCAACAGATTTTTACTACCACAGAATATCTGGAAGGGACTCTGGAGGTCATCTGGTTGAACGCCTTACACAAACTGGGACACTTAGAGCATGTCTGAAAGGACCATATCCAGGCAGTTTCTGAAAATCGCCAAGGAGGGACATTCCTCTACTGTTGTGAGAAATCTACTCCAGCACTCCATCATCCACACAGTAAAGTACTCCCTGGTATTTAGACAGAACTTGCTCTTTCCCTTATGTCCTGAGGTTGTGCACTACTGAAAAGAGCTTGGCTCTGTCTACTTTGAACTCTTCTTTTGGGTATATATACACATTGATAAATCCCCCCCTGAACTTCACTTCTCCAGGCTGAACAGTCACAGCTCTTTCAACTTCTCCACACAGGAGAGATGCTCCAGTTCCTTCTTTATCATCAATCAAACCAAAAACTACAGGAAGGGTCAGTTTTAACCTCTGAACAGGATGGAAAGCAATTTCCCAGGTTTTTGAGCCCAGACACAAAGTTTAATAGGATCACTTTCACAAACCATATGAGTTCTAGTGTAACACCAATGGCCTTGTGTGCATACTTTATCCCATTGGAAGACTGCTCATTAAATATAAATATCTCTTTATCTATTAAGTCTAAATTTGCTCACTTTCTTTATACTGCCATAGTTTTTTGCATTATTCTTTAGTTCTGCAGTTACCATGCAGATAAAATTTGTCTTTTACTGTTTTGTAAGCTTTTCCTTTGTACTGCCAATTTACATTTTATGCTGAAACAATTCCTTATCTTTAGAAAATTAAAAAGTGAAAGATTATAAGCTAAAATAAAAATATATGAAGACAAAAAAATAAATAAATGTTCAAAAATGACTAAGATTAGAATTTTGGTCTTGATAGGATAGGTTGATAGGAAATGAGTTTCAAATTATGAGCTTCTCTATAAGGGTTTCAACTTGTGCCAATTTCAGATAATAAATTTTTGTGAAATATTATTTATTATTACAAGTCAGAAAGTTGTTTCCCACATTCTCTTAATGGCAATACCTCTAAAATACTACATCACATACTACTAAAATAAAAACAGAAATATGGAAGAACAGAAAC
This sequence comes from Gallus gallus, assembly GCF_016699485.2. NCBI lineage: Eukaryota > Metazoa > Chordata > Aves > Galliformes > Phasianidae > Gallus > Gallus gallus. The sequence continues at coordinate 28,752,431 of NC_052572.1, read as the reverse complement.
AAAGAAAAGAATAGAAGCACGGAAATAATCCTTTCCTGGTCGTAATTCTTTTTAGGTATTGTCTGCTATATTCAATCCAATCTACATTCCACTGCAGATCTGAATCCAGTGTTTTCTCATCACAGAGGCTTCTACAGATGCTAAATCATGAGGCTCAGAGAGATTGAAGAGCCTATAAAAGCAAAGCTCAGAGAACCAGCAATACGCTCTGAGATTCTTATGGACTTTATGTCACTAGAAACTGGCCACAAAGGAGCTGCTGTACCAGGTACTTTTCCTTCATACAGGCCAAAGCTATAAGTTAGACACTTTTGCTTCCTGAAAACTAAACATAGATGTATAGGTGTAACAGAATATCTTCATTAAAAACATAACAGAGATGACGTGAATACTCCCTTTCAGGAATTTTTGAGACAGACATATTCCTAATCCTGCAAATAATTCTACTGACAGATAGTTGCAATCACAAAAGCCTCTAACTTCTGTAGGTACAACAGCCATGCTTCTTTCATTTTTCAAGGAACACTTTAGGCTAAATTCTACATCAAGAATCCTTCCTCAGTCATTGCACTGAGGTTACTTTTATGATAAAATCTTTGAAGTGAAAGTTTCATGCACTAGATCAGCCTCAGTCAGTAGTAGTTAACAAACAAGCAATATTAAATTGTTATTAAACACTTTAATAAGGCTTTTTATCAAAAACTACATACTGTCACTTTAGCCTAGCCCTTTTTGCTCACCATTTGTCACTTAGGAGATACTTTAAAAATGTGAATCTATGTGTTGAGACATAACGCAATTTAATTTCAAATTAAGAAACACAAAACTCACATAACCCTCCAAATGCTGTAGGTGCTGCATTCTAAACCTTTCTTAAGCTGTAAACTTGCTATGGAGACTTATGCAGAATACTAATTATTTTACAGAAAACATAATCTACCAAGTGATTGTGATATACAAAATGATGTGATTTTGAAACTTTCCACAAAATAAATACTATTGTTCAAATCTAAAACGTAGCACCAGCACCTATTCTAAAAGCAGAATTTGAACAATCATTCTCTACTAGTGTCATTTCATAGTTATTGATGCAGAACATGCTTCTTCACTGGTGAAGTTAGTCGTGATACACTTTAATTTACATATTTTAAAGCCTTCTCCAATCTTCTCTTTCTTAAAACTGCACTATATTAGAATGCTTTGTTCACACATGTGACTTTCTTCTACACAGTGGAATATGTGAACCTATAAATTGTATTTGCCCCATTTAACAATACCATCTTTTTACACTTTGTTAGGATGCCAGGATTATTCAAAGCACTAATCTGATTTTCCAATTAAATCCCAAATAGGGAAATTTAAAATCTGTAACAGAAGCTATACTTAAGAAATCCAAATGAAATCAAAAAACTCTGTATGAGGCAGAAACCACTGACAAATAACTCCATGAAAAGAATTTCTGAGATTTTTCTTCTTTGGTGATGTGCACCATTTTGATATTTTCTAAATGAAACATACAAGCCTTTTGATCAAATAAAAACAAACAAACAAACAAAAAAACCCAATGCCCCGCACACACACACACACACACACACACACACACACAAAAAAACAACTTTCTAACTTTCTGACTTCTTAAAAGCTTGAAAAGTAAATACAGTCAACTTTCAATTAAAAATAAACATCCTGTTTTGATTTAAGGCTCTGTGTAACTTTTATCTACATATTTCCATGACTTACTGCAATTTTTCAGAACATAAAGCATGCATAGAGCTCTAAAGAAAATCACAGAAGTCTAGTAGGCTTTCCTACTCTCACTAAAAACAATCAAAACCTACTAAGTAGCTTTTGCTAAGTTCTCAAACATGTCTAAAACAATGATCAGTATTCTTTCTTTAGACTTGCTTTCTACAGAGTAACTATAAAATTTTAATACTTTACAACTAGAGATCAGCAGAGGAAAATGTCAGTTCAGTTCAGATGAATGGAGCAAATTTCCACAATAAATTTGATAGCACAGAAGACAGGAACAGCTTAAAACAAGAACAAATTCTCTCACTAAGGATCACCTACACTCTTTTTTACCACCCTACATTTCCAGGGCACAGCAGGTACTACTACCAGCATTTCTGCCCCACATTCGATGATTTGACTTAAACTAGTTACAATGCTTACATTTAAGAATTGAAAAAGAAAAAAAAAAGTAGAAGAAAAGAAAACACAAAGAAAAAAAAAGACAAGAAGAAAAAAAAGAAGGAAAGAAGAAAGAAAAAAATAAAAAAAAAAGGAAAGAAGGGAAAAAAAGAAAGAGATAAAAAGAAAAAAAAGTAGAAAGAAAAAAATTCTCTGCAAAAAATCACTGCCATATTTTCAGAAAATGCATCTCTTGGTATAAAGATAGGACTATATGAACACTCTGGATATCATTCACATTGTTTCACACAACAACACTTTTAAGGCTTTCTGATGCCATGATGAGGCCTGACAAAAGATCTACACCAAAATAAAACAGTCATAATGTTTTATTCTAGCATATTACCAAATGACTTTACTGATTTGAAAGAACCTTTGAAAAATCTATCACATAATGGGTAACATATTTACACTAAATTTAATTCCAGCCCATTAAAATTTTAAAGCAGTGGCTACCATTTCTGCCATGCTGGTAGCATTGTACAGAGCTCAACAACAGCACAGTCACAAAATACAAAGCAAAAAATGTGAGTGGTTTCTTTTATAGATTTTCAATTGACAGCCAAAAACTTATCAGCAATTTTAAGCAAGAAATTCTTCAGGAAACAATAACAGTGTTTTACGAAGTTCAACTGTGTTAAACAAGTAATCACATGTCCTAGGTAAAGAAAGGTATTACCAAGAGGAAGAGCAAAAGTGGGTATTTGGGTATTCAGGTGTGATCAGCACACAGTATGTTCCAAGTGTGAATTTCAATCAGTTGGACAAATCAAGTGCTGAGAAGAACTTCCAAATCTCACTGTTACTTTTTTACGACTCTTCTCACAGTGACAGCACAAACCCAATTTAGTACACATGCATAGATATTACCTATGAATATGCAAGCAAATTCAGCTCAATTATCAAAATTATGCAATATTTTAAGCTTTTAAATGTTGGTATATTAACTCAAGAATTCAAACGTTTTTGGCACGGGAATTTTCTTCTCAGATTTTGCTGCACTGCAGTAATTAAAATACTTAAAATTATGTACATTGCCACCTAAATAAATGGCTTGGACATTAATAATTTCTCTTCAAAGCTGTAAGTTACACAAGTTTTCCCTCTTTGCTTAGAAATAACATATATTTATCTTTCAAAGTTTTGTCTCTTTCAGACATTAGCAATTACAGTCAAAAATATTTAGCCAATAGCTGCTTTGCATTACAAAGCTCTCTATATTTTAAGATTACGTATTGAGAGACGGCTTTCTGATCTTCAATCAAAAAAAAAATAAGAAAAAGGAAATCAGTCTACAATACCTACTCCCCTTTCATGTGGGTAAGACAAATGGAGCTCACCAAATCTCATTCAGAGTAACAATGACTGCTCACAAATCATTTATCATGCTCAACCTTTAACAAGAATCTTGATATTAATTTTCTTCTTTAAAAATTGGCAAGAGGTAGATTCCTAATGCATGTTCCTTATTTCTCATTTGCTTACCTCTTCTCATGATTTCTACAATTTTGTTTTATTCTGATCATCTTAAAAACCTGTAAGAAACTGGCCAGAGTCACACACATATGCCATATATTTGACTTGAATGAATGTTTGCAATTTACTAGGCACAGTCTAGAAAGGCATGCAGCTCTATTGTACAAATGTTTGGTGAATAAGTACTCCGTTTTTGAACAAAACAGTCGTGTGTTCTAAGCTTTCAAACAGCTCTTTGTGCATTTTTCCTGTCAACAGTCAATCTGTGAAATAGAGGGCAAATTACCAAAGAAATTCTGTCTTTTACAAGTGGAGAATCTCTTTTCTCTGAAAAGAAGCAAACTACTAGAAATTGCAAACTTCAATTCTGAAGTACATTCATACAACTGATTTTGTGAGAACAGATTATGGCAAAATTAAAGCACAGTGGAAAATCCTAAGGACACCTCAAATAACTAACTGTGTCAGAGAAAAAGAAATCTTGAAATTAAATGGCACAAAGAGTGAAATCAGACACTAGTCAACATAGAAAAGCTAGAGCAAAACTCTGTATTTTCATGGCACGAACAACAAGAAGTCATTGCAATAAAAATATTTCCCAGGATCATTCTGACATTAAATCTCTTTGTACAAAAATAACAGGATGAGTCAAGTCTTCTTCTTCCTAGCTTCAGATATTCTAATAAGTATCCAAAAGAAATAAGAAGCATAATATAAATATATATATAATGGTTTCTGCCATCTACATGAGTTTGATGGGAGCATGTGTCAAAGGAATGTGTCAAAGAAATTTCTAAATCTTCCACAATTCTAAAAGCTGGTGTTAACAGCATACAGAGAAGCATGTGTGTATGCATGTACATGTGCATGCATGTAAAAGCAATGCAACTGAGTAAATCCACAAATAAGATGTGGGAAAATGAACACATAAGGTACCAGTAGGACAGAAGATATTTTCAGGTATTTTAGCTCCTACAAGCATTAGTTTCCCACTAACCTAAAATGGCTTATCCAGTAGAGACGTAAATTTTCAATTAATATTGAAAAGTTAACCAATTTCTAGTTACTATAATAACATAAATTCTACCATAGCTAGTTAAAGAAGCAGACGGAATTATTGCAGACAACTTCTAAAAGTAAAAGAGACCTGCATGATAGTTATCTCTAAGGCACTTTTCACTGTGACAACAGTACTCTACAGTTCAAAAACAAAACTGGATATTATAGACGGCTTCCACTAGGATAAGTCTAAACTGCATGTTGTGTTATAGCAGCAAAGTGAGTTAGCCAGCAAACAGCTTTCAGTTGTAAAAGACCTCTTACAAAGATAAAAATACTTTTTTTATGATGGTCCAAGAGAAAAAGTCTCCCCAGGAAAAGGACATTTGCCATATAAGTCAAACCTTTTTACTCTGTAAAGAGATCTGGAAGTTCTCCAGGATCACAGAAGTGTTGTCTAACTACAAGAGTCTAGTTCCTCTGTCATTAGGAAACTGATATTAATATTGCAGAGGAAAACCAGTGAGCTACAGAGCAGATGGTTAGCCGAGTATCATGCAGAACCAGGATGCATGAATAAGCCTTTCACTTGTTCCATTCCCTCTGGCCAGCTTCTGTGGCCAACATATTGGCTTAACATTACAAAGTAGACAACTACAATTCTGTTAAGGCGAGTACATTAATGAGACACCTTGCAAAAGACCACAGAATCATGTCTGTTAACCCTTCCCCAAAATAAGAAGGTCCTTAAAATAAAGTTCCTATTTGTAATAACTTTTTTATTTATATCCCTCCTGAATTACAATTGCAGAAGAACGTATCTACTATTACTGATCAGATGTCCAAAAAGCAAGTGGATACATAATTTTTCAAATCCAACTCAGGATATTTTCTGCAGCTGCTATTTTTGTTCGCACCCTAATTTTATCTGCCCAATTTTATGAAGAAGTTAAATTTTATGCAACATGAAGTTATCAAATTAATTACTCATTTTATAAACTTTGCATGAATTTATGTACGATTTAGCTGTGTCACCTTTGGACATTCCACCCCTCTGCAATAAAAAAAGAAAGACATTAGCACAAACTGTCCACCAAGAGTAATTCTGTCTACAGAGTGTTTCTCTGTAACATTTAGGCTGCAGGAGAAATTGGAAGATGAAGCAGGCTGCAGTGCCATCATTACGATGTTGACACATAGCTTTATGACTCGTATTTGTCAGACTTGGACAGTGTAGTCTCTCAGCTTGCCAAGTGCCCTGCTGTGATAAGGTGCAAGGAATAAGTAAGCTGCTTAAGTTCAAAGCTGACAAGACAGATGTAATGCTTGCTGGTAATGAAAACAACATACAGACATTCCTGAAGACCACACAGTTAAATGAACTAAATGTGCCTAGCAAATGATCTCACACTACTGGGTGTATGGTGGAAAATATGCCATTTCTCCAGGGAGGAAATGTTTTTCCCTAATGTTTGGGGGTCACTTAAGACATGCGGATACAGTTTGGTCTGTGGTTACCTAAAAGACCATATCTTTGTCTATTAAGAACAGCATGCAAAACAGAAAGATAAAACTAACAACTATTAGAAGCGCCACACTGTAAACAAGGGGAGGACAAAACACTGGTCACTAGAACTGCGTGCTGATCTTCTCTGAAAAAAATGTCAAAAACAGAGAACCCTTGTTCCTCAGAGAGAGGTACTTTCTTTCACGGAAAAAGGTAATCTCAGGCAGCAATACAACAGAACTTTCTTGCTCTTTGAAATGAAGATTATCCTGAATTCTTACAAACTTGTAGCATTTGCTGCTCAGCTCAACAATCTGCTTTCTTGAACAGGTCCTTTTGATTAATATTTCCACTAGCAGTTGGCTTCCAAAAGTGAAACTAATATCTGCTCATAACCTGAGCCACACCTTTTCCACTTTAGGGAACATCTCTGACAATAATGTTCCAGAAATCAGAGGAATACCTTCTGGCACATAAATTAGAAAGCAAAAATGGCAGGGGGAAAAAAAATAAAGGCCTGAATTACTGAAAATGCAAACTTACTTAACCTCTGAAAATTAAACACTGTCTTTATGTTTAGTTTCTGACTATGAGGACTGCTCCAAAAGTAATTCCTCCTGTACTATTACCTTGGCCCACAATGTCAGAAGTGTTCGTGGTATGGCAGTAGAAGTTCAGTCTTCCCACTTCCTGCATGGCTTTGTAGCTGAGAATCTGCTTTATCAGACAGTGTTGTTGTGTTCTTTGTATCCTTTGTAGATTCCATCGAAATTAATAGGAGGCATTACTTTCAAAGAAACTGATGTATTTTCAATGATATCCAAAGAACAAACTCAGCATTCACTCATCATTCTATCTTTAAAACAGATTAAGTACATAAACCAGTGGGGAATAAAGGACACCATGTATGATGGAGGAATACATAAATGACCAATACTGGTGAGAAGTGTTATACAATACATGTAATGTATAATAAGTATTTAAAACAGCCTACGACTCACTGAATAAAAAGGAAAGTATCAAGGAAACCAAAAAAATACCTTTTTAGCATCTCGAAGTCAAATTGGAAATAATTGCCATGATACCCCAGATTAAAATAGCTGACCCTGGGCACTGAATTAATACAGGGTTCTGCAAGAAAAACGCTCTATTAAACTTACATTTAAAAAATATCTTGTTTTGGTGCATATTCAATCACCATAAAAACAAGACATGTAAACACAAAAACTCACATTATAAAAGTGCCTCTGTGTTTTGTTATTGCTGTGAACAGACACAGGTTTTCCTCATTGTCTAAAAATAATACTTTTTTTCCTAAAATGATACAGTGGCATGGTGTTAGTATTTCTCTGTGTTGTACAACATTATTTATATTCTGCATACGGTAAATACATTTAACCTTTTTTTGCTGCTATATCTATATCAGCAGGCACATGCATCTCTTTCCCTTTTCTGGCTCTTTTACCTCTCACACTTTTTCTTTTCCCTACAATATGTAAAGGAAATCATGCCTTGTTACGCAAAAATTTTGGTATACAATTACCAGAAAAAAATAAGGTTAAAAAAATAAATCAGAAAGTTTTAATTCATAAAAATAATGCCAAAACTGACACAGACATTAGGCAGTGTTTTCTTAGCAACACAGCATCATCAGCCATGATAAAAATGGAAGGTAAACTACAGCATAAATATGGCTTATAAAAGCACATTGTGTGCAAAGCCTCCACGAGTAACCACAGAAGGAGTCCTCAATTCAGTAAGTTCATATCCTCCTTATTCAGATCTGACCTAAAACCTTATTGGTTCAATTAGAAGATCCTGCATATGCATTCCAGTAAAAGATTAATCTTTGATATGAAATACAATCACAAGCCCTTTTGCTCTTATGGACAAAAAGTACTATTGTCCTTAAATACTGAAATCATATTTGAAAGTGGTCTCTGACCTTTAAAGCATGTAAGTACTTCTGAAAGCTTTATTATGAGGTTTAAATAAATTCAAGCCAAAATGAAAGTAAGTTCAGCATTTCTATATATTCTTTTTAATACAAATGTTATGAAAATCTCATCAAATTATTAGAGGTCAGAGAGTTATTCCATGCCTGACAATGTAGAATATTATCTATGAGACGAAATGATTCTTTACTGCAGATATTAATATTCAATTCAAAACTCAGTATTTAATTTAGCTCTTCAATCACATCCATCTCTGGACGTAACCACATTTAACTCATGATTTACCTTTCTCAAACAGATCACAAAACTGTCATTTTTTGTTCTGACACAAACACATGAGGCCCTTTATATACAAATACAGACTGCATCAACAGATGTGAACTTAAAACATAAGCCCAACTCTTATCAGACTTACACAGCTTTTTATAGACTTATTAATCGTCAGAGCTTAAAAAAATTCAAAGAATTTTTACAGGGAAAATCTATTGTACATAAAGTTCTCTGTTCACTAGTAAAAAGAAATTCAGAGGACTAGTTAACATTTTAAACACTCTACTTTCCTTCTTACAGGCATGTTCAAACATTATTTTTAGTAAGAGACATCTAACATTTTCCAGGTTTTTCTACAAACTTTATAGTTGGGTAATACAAATACTGATAGTATGCAGTACGACTTGCTCACTGTAGCAGATCATTTTGACAGCAAGCACTATACAGCTAGCAGTGTAGATTCTTCTAAGATACTTATTCAAAATCGAATGAACAAGGTAATTGAAACAAATGGACTAAATTGTATTTTGTACGTGACTGTATGTACAAAATGTCGCTATATTTTTAACCAATTACAATATGGGTAGCATAATCAACTAATGCATCATTTTATACTGTAATATTTTTAATTGAAAAACTGTGCTAATGTTGTTTCACTGATAGGTTTGGTTTTGTTTTTTTTTTTTTTTTTAATATAGAAATATTTTGAAATCTATCACAAAATTTCTATTTTATTCCTGTTTTCTGTGACAGAGTCCAAAGGAATAGTTTGTGCACATTGTGTATGTATGTTACCAGAAATGCATGGCAGCACTGATATTCTCACTACACGTTTTTTATTTACTCTTTCATAACATAGCTACAACAGATCTGCAATCCTGCTATACTTTAATAAATGAATTTTATTATAAATTAGAACATGAGAAATTAGAAGATGAGGAGCATCCTAAATGTCTTTAATCCTTGAACTATGATGGCAGACAGGAGAATATTTGCTTATTCTTTTAAAAGCTCAAACACATTTTCCATTTGAATCCATTCTTCAGTGGCAAAACACAGAGAAACCTCTGTATTTTCAGAATTGATGTACCTTTCAAAACTATAATCTTTGGCTTTCAAGCTCAGTATTATTTGCCTTCAGGTGCAAATTTTAAAGTGTATAGGCTTCTAAAAAGAACTTTATGGCTTCAGCCAGATACTGAAAGGCTTGTAGATAAGTCATCATCACAGTGTAAATTTCTTTTCAAAATAATGTTCCTCACTCAGAGTACACTTGTGCTTATACTCGGTTCACTTGTCAAATACAAATTTGAGGTCATCAAAAGCTTCAGGGCAACTTCAGCTATTCCAAAACTCATTTTCTACCTCTATTTTGTTGGAGAAATAGGATTTCAAATGTAAAAATAACAGGAAGCTCTACAGATAAAGAAACAAAGGCATATTAGGTGCATGCTTCAGTACAGCATTGCAGTGACTGCCTGTAAAGACGAAGTCAATTCAATACCTAGGTATCTTAAAATACTGACGATATCAAAAGCAGACAATGTATCTTGCTAAACAGTTTATTCTATTCAAAGAGTAATTTTAGAATTGACAAATACATAGTTTGAGGAACAGATGCTAATGATTTTATTTAAATGTTTCTTTTAGAGGAGATGAAAATTTAAACACTCTCATTTACAATGTCTACTGTTGATGCTAAGTCATACGTCTAACAAAGGTAAATGAAACCAGGCTCACTATTCCTGTTGGCTTAGATTTCTTGGCCATGTAATAGCAAGCATTTGTATTTAATTGTATTTTTAAGTGCTGTGTTTTAATAAAATAGAATGACACACAAGAGAGCATTTATTCTTTCTTCTTAAGAGCTGCATTTATGTTTGAGAGGTCAGTTTGATTTTTCATCTCCAGAGATTTTTTTCTGCAGATATCGTTCCTGTTTTTCATTAGAGCTAAGTAATTAGCACTCTTTTGAAAGCAGAGACTATGTAAACACTTGGGGGTAAACCTTTTGCATTCCCAAAGTAAAATGGAGTTTTAATGTTAACTTTAACAAGTCCAGGAATCCATGGTCTGTTTTCTATGACTCAAAGCCTCACACATATATAAATAGCCAAAGAAAACAGGTTTTCAAAAGCAGGTGTCTACAATTAGGCTTCTCTTGGAGATGTAAGGACAAACGGAACAATCCAAAGAAAATTAAGATTAAAAAACAAACAAACAACAACAACAAAAAAACTTGACTGGAAAACTTAGTTTATGTGCTTTGAGCAAACTCTGTTGAAATGGAAACTAGCACCACAAATACACTCATTCATAAGTACACCTCTGTATGTACCTATAACAAACTAAACTAAGTATGTACCTATAACAAACTGTCATCAGCTGAAACTTGCCATATACTTTTAGTCAAATTTAATGCAGCCCCTTCTCCAAACTACTTATCACCAATTCTGCCTTCTGCATTACCTGGGTCTGTGCTCTCACTACGACGAAAGAGTACTTAAACTACTTTGTCTGTATTTCTTTCCCTTAAATTTGCTTGCACATTTGCTGTTGCAATGGGGAGACAACTGGAATAGAGACCATTCAAGTAAGATTGTCACATACGTGACAGTAAGCAGCAGCAGCCAGCATTCATTTATGACTAACCTGATCTCCCTGCATGACAAGTTGACCAGAGTAGTAGGTGAGAAAAAGGCTGCGGACTTTATATACCTGGATTTTAATAAAGTTTTTGACACTGTTTCCCACAGCATTCTTCTGGAGATACTGGCTGCTCATGGCTTAGACACGTGCGTGGTTTGCTGGGTGGAACTAGCCGGGTGGACTGGCTCTAAGAGCCATTGTGAAGGAAGTTCAAACCAGCTAGCAGCTGAACACCAGTGATGTTTCCCAGAGCTCAGTGCCGGGGCCAGTTTTTCTTACCATTTTTATCAATGACCTGGACAGAGACTGAGTACACCCTCAGAAAGTTCACAGATGATACCAAACTAGATAGAACTGTTGATCTGTTTGAGGGTATGAAAGCTCTGCACAAGGATCAGGATAGGCTGAATCAATAGGCTGAGTCCAGTCATAGAAGGCCAAGTGCTGGGTCCTGTACCCGAGTCACAACAACCCCGTAAATGTTACAGGCTGGGGTAGGAGTGACTGGAAATGTACCTAGCAGAAAATGACCTGGAGATGTCGGTTGGCAGCCGGCTGAACACGAGCCAGCTTGCCAAGGTGACCAAGCAGGCCAATGCATTCTGGCCTGCATCAGAAATAGTATGACCAGCAGGACTGAAGAGACAATTGTCCCTCTGTATTTGACACAGGTGAGACTACAGCTTGAACACTGTGTTCAGTTTGGAGTACTTCACTACAAGAAGGTTATTGAGTTGCTCAAGCTTGTGCAGAGAAGACTCAGAAGTTGAAAAAAGTGCTAGAAAACAAAAGTTATGAGAAGCAGCAGAGGGAACTTCTGGAGGTCTCTACAACTACCTGAAAGAAGGTAGCAGTGAGTTATTTTTGCAGTTGACAAGTGATAGAACATGAGGAAATGGTCTCAAATCATACCAAAAGACGTTTAGATGGGACTTTCCTCACAGAGAGAGCAGTCAAGCATCAGAACAGACTGCCCAGGGAAGCAGTGGAGCTGCCATACCTGCAGGTATTTAAGGCACATGCAGACACAGCACTAAGGGACACGGTTTAGTGCTGGGAACTTGGTAGGACACACTGACAGTAGAACCTGATGATCTTGAACCTACATGATTTTTGATTCAAAGTGTTTGCAGAGCAGTTTCCATACATTGTTTTAAAATTTATGTTGTGGTGAGGTATGTCTTCCAGCCATTTCATCTTAGAACTTGAGTATAAGCCCCTGAATTTTAAATCCAAAATACTTGCTTCCTAGTTTAATAATCACAATTTTTAATTTCACACAGTTAATGGAACTCAAATGCCTGCTGGATATGACCGTCCAGACTGAATATAAAGGCCTGACCCAGGCCTGACTGTGAGATCAGGACAATCTCACTTTCCCATTCACTAACTTTCAAAAACAGAGAAAAGTTACTGCCAGAGGAAAATACAGAGAAGATGTATAACACCCTCATGAGTTTCCCTCTACACTGAAATTGAGTGGGAGGCCTTGCTTCCACGCTAAAGTTATCTAGATTCCACCAGTGTCAGGGAAATACAGCTCAAAACTACAAAGCATGATACAACCTGTTTTATTTCAACACAACAGGTATGTACCATACTTTTTTTTTCTTAACAAAAAACACAACAACAAAATCTTCTATCAAGTATTGATTTAGACTATTTTCATTGACAAAATAATCATTTTCAAGAGATATAGCATTTCATGAACACTTCAGCGTGTCAGGAATTTTCAACAACGACAGAACATGATATGTAACCCACTAAAAAAAAACAGGTAAGTATAAAAACATTTTGGCATTCTATAAAACAAAAATTTGCAAACATTAAATTGTATAAAACAACATGGTAGTTATGAACTACTGTATGCAAAATACAAATATAGAATTTACTCTGAAAGAAATTAATATACAATATTTAATAATAGAAAGACTTACAGAAAACACATTGATTTCAACCCAAAAATGTCTAGTGAATTAAAACTATTTAACAGCAATCAGTACACATATCAACTAGGCAATAAAAATAACCTACCAATATGTTTCCATTTGCACAGATGTTCTTTAATTTGTCAAAAAGCAAACACTGACTTTTTATTTCCTTTTATATTCTTCTGTAGATGCTACATTAAAGAAAATGTGAGCCCAGTCTCTAAAGATTTCTGAAAACAATAGATGCTCTGCTTATTTGCTTTCCTTATTATTTCAGAGAAAGAGACAGGAAGGAGAGAAAAGGGAAAGTAATGAGTGAATGGAGGAAGGGGTACAGAAAGAAGCAGACAGATTTACAATATTTAAAACAATTAGAACTATTCATTCTCACATTGTAACATGTAGATTTTATTTGGCTGCACCCTAGAATGTACTATATCCTTCTATACTTGTTTTCTGATGTTTTCTGCACATATTAAAAAAGCAACGGAACACACAGGACAGCAACTAAACATAATAGGACAAACCGTAACTATTAGCTATCCCAGGCTTTAATATAAATAACATTTTAAAGATAGTCCACAAAATAAAGTTTTAAAAACATATATTACTAATGACTACTCAATATGAGCAAACAATGTGCACAACAATAGTGCTGAATGGTGGAGAATGGCGAAAAAACATACCCGTAACCTAAAAAATTGGACAGAAATGGAAGAGGAATTGGGTGCTTAAGAGTGTTACTGGCAAGCCCTGCAATTTTAAAGGCAAAACTGGCTTGAATCAATTGCTTACAGATTCTGAAAGCTATTATAATACCATGCTTAGGGTTCTCCAAGGCAAAAACCCTGAAGTCAGTGGGTATGAGAGCATAAATGTTATTCTGCAGAATCAATAGTTAGGAAGACTAATACAACAATCACATTTGACTTATTCAGTGTTACTGACAGTAGCAGAGAAATATAAACCCTGTGTTTAAGGAAATAGAAAAAATAATTTACAAAAAAAATCTAATACATGGGGCTTTAAAATATTTTGAGAAAATATGAAATAGCCATGTAATTCCACTAAATATCTATTATTAAAAAAAAAAAAAAAAAAACCTACAGTGTTATTCAGGAAATTTGCTGTAACTTAAAAACAGACTCAGACTACTGGTGTTTTTCAGAGCAGATTTTTCTCTGCTCCTTTAACCAAGGAACAGAAATTTATAGATTTATTGACATTAAATCATTATAGGGCCTTTGAGAGATTGTCAAACTGCATACTTCCCTTAAACTAGAACAAGCCTAGCTATTTCATTATAAATTCAATGTCTGAAATGACGTTTTGGAAAAGTAAGGTTTAATGAGAGAATCCAGGATTACAGTGCTTCCCTTCCTCACAGTAAGGCCATCCACTCACTACATGGGGCAGTACTACATCGATGGCTATTACACCCCACCTCTATTTTTTCTGTATCCAACTGAGTTCCTTCATCAGAATATTAATTCCAACCAAATACATTAACTCTTACTTAAAAGCAAGCAGTGAACTTCTAAATGTTCGGGAACTTGCAAGAGATGGAAAGGGTATGTGTAGCTAAAGACAATCTGTAGCATTTCAATGTCATTTTGTTCTGAAAGAGGCTTCAAAAACTGAAAAAAAAAAAAAAAAAGACTGCAACCAATTTTCTATCGACTGCAGGAAAGCACGGAAAATGAAGTTGGCAGTTATAAATAACTGATTAACATAATTGCCTCATACTCAGCAGAAATGACCTAGAAATTGTAAATCGCACACTTCACAAATTTTGTGTATTTTGATTCCATACCTTTACATCAAATAATTTAAAATTAATTCAAAAATTTAATTCCAGAATGCTTCTATTACTCTTACACAGTTCAAGGAATGGACAGTCTATAAGGGAATGAATTTCAGTACCGGGTCAACTACACATTTTTGTGGTTTCAACCTCTGGATCAATCACTTCCAAACAGACAGTTGTCTGTTACTGTTTATGATCCTCAAAACATATAAAAATGTTAAATTAATTCTCAGTCCTTCTACTGGCTATATTTTCAGATTAGAAAGGATCTGGAACTGTCACAAACATTTTGAGAAGCCATTGCCTGTTCAAACAAGATCCTGAGATATCTTCTGTCACAGTGAGGATTTCAATGTATGTTATTAAAAAACTAAAAAATCCAAGATTTTGAAGTTATGAGAAACAAAATTAAGAGAAAGGATGATGAAAGAACCTTCACTTCATTCCTCTGTAACACAGCAAATATTAAACTAAACAAATCCTAAAATAGCATTCAGGAATATTTTTTAAATTGTGCAAGTAATTAGTTTATGGTCAGGTAAATCAAGAAATATTTCTGAAAAAGCATGAAGCAGGTGCAGAAATTTGATGACATCATTTCCCTACATCATTATAGTGGTCCACAAGTCATTTTCTAGCAGATGATGATATCATAGTGATGCAAACTGTCAAATTTACTAATTTTCTTTGTAACATAGCAAGGAACATTATCCTAAATTGCACTTCAATATGTCTTCCAATTTTGTAAATCAACCTCCAGAATGTTAGCAGTGGATATATTTATATTTATTTTTTACAACAGCTTTCAAAATTCCTTAAGAAAGAGTTTTGGTTTTTTTTTTCAATTCAATATAACGTGTGATCTGTTTTATGCAGGCTTTTCAATATCCAGATGGTAGAGAAACTGCATGACAACCAGATCATACATCCTTTTACCTCAACAAATTGTTCCTTGAGGCAAAAATACATAATAAAAAGACCTCACAAATACGTACTATGTGATATTCATAGTCTAGGTTTCAGTGCTTTCATTGTCAGTACAAATCCAGAGGCTGAACTTTCACACTTGATACTGGTCAAGTTTTCTGTTTTTCATCTGGGGGAGGACAGATTCAAACTTTTTTAAAGAAATAGCAGAGGTTGTAAATGGTGTTAATGAACTGTCATTATATGTAAAAAGTAATAGGTTAATATCAGTAAAACCTCAGTTAGGTACTTCTAACCTTAAACATAGTTTAATTCTCTGTAATTGGCAATAGTAATTCAAATTAAGATTTTGAATGCATTTCAAAATATTGGAATATCTTAATAGCAAAGCATATATAAAGCATGTATGAATATAGTACTCACCAATTTTAATCTTTGTAAAGGTATTCTGCTAGTGTCTATCGGTGTACGCTCCGTAACATTACCAAATCTAACTTCTGGAACGGCAATTGCACACATTACATGAGCCCACCTGTGAAAAGTGGCAGGTCAAGAATACTACCAGAAAAACCCCACACGAATACAAGCAATGTTTCATTACCTGAAATTTGTTGATCAGTTTTACAAGGCAACCTCATCCAGACATTTGCCTTCTAAGATTTCAGAAGACTTCTTTGAAACAAGTTAATGCAATTTACAACACTAACAATTCATGCAAACATCATTTCAGACTGGCTTCTTACTGTAAATTTTCATTTGAAAAAAAAATATTTAAATGCTTTTCACATTGTATTTCTTAACTGCAATACCTTCGTAGGTGTTCTATCCAGGTGCGCATGCACAGGCCAGGCTGTTTTATTAATATGCAATTTTTCAACTACAGTATTTTCACAGAATCATAAAATATCTCAAATTGAGGAACCCACAAGGCACACTGACTCCAACTCCTGGCTCCACACAGGACCACCCATGTTCCATGCCCACCATCCACTGGTGAAGAACCTATTCCTAACACCCCCCTGACCCTCCTTGAGAGCTCCATGCCGTCCCCTCAGGCCTAGTCACTGTCACAAGAAAGCAAAGCTCAGCACTGCCCCTCTGCTCCCCTCAAGAGGAGCTGCAGCAACTGTGAGGCCTCCCTCCAGCCTCCTCTGCTCTGGGCCGTACAAACCCAGGGACCTCAGCCACTTCTTGTGCATCTTGCCCTCTTACACCCTTCACCATGTTTGTATCCCTCCCATGGAAGCTCTCTAATAGTTTTACATCCTTCTCACACTGTGGTGCCCAAAACTGCACAGTGCTCAAGGTGAAGATGCACCAGTGCAGAGCAGAGTGGGACAACTCCTTCCCTCCACCAGCTGGTAGTGCTGGGCCTGATGCACTCCCAGGCTACAGCTGGTCCTTATGCTGCCAGAGCACATTGCTGACTCATATTCATCTCGCTGTCAACTAGAACCCCCAGATCCCTTTCCATGGGGCTGCCTTCCAGCCTCTGACCTCCCAGTCTGTGCATATATCCAAGGTTGCTGTGACCCAGGGGGCAGAATCGAGCACTTGTTCTTTCTAAATTTCATATGCTTGGTGATTGTCCAGTCCTGAAATACGTCAAAATCTCTCTGCAAGGGCTCTCTACCCTTGGGGGAGTCAACTCTCAATTTAGCATTGGCCACAAACTTACTTAGTATACAGTTGAGACTTGTGTTAATAAAACAGAAAAACATTGAAGAAAACTGGCCCTCAAAAAGAGCCTTGGGAGCACTATCAGTGACTGGCCACCAGCCTCGTGTGACCTCATAACACTTTGAGCCCAATAATGCTTCAAGCCCAACCTTCAGGCCAATTGTTCACTCATAACATTATGTTTTTGTCTAGATGTGTGCTCAACATTTTCTCTAGAAGGCTACTAATAGAGACAGTACAGAAGGCTTTCCAAGAAGTTCACATCTACTGGATTCCCTAGGTCAACCTGATAGGTAGCCTTATCACAAAATAAAATTAAGTCTATTAAACAAGACATAACCCTCATGAACTTGTGTTGGTTAGGACCAATGACAGGAGTGTCACTGTCATTGTTAGGGCAATCACAGACAATAATATAGACTGGGAGAAGAACTCAGTGACAGCTGCACTGCCGAGAAAGGCTACAGAGTCCTGGTGTATGAAGAGCTGGAAGCGAGCCAGCAGTGTGTGTTTGCAACCTGGAAGACCAACTGTATCCTCTGGTGCATTCCAAGAGGGGAGGCCAGCAGGGTCTGGGAGGTGCCCTCCCCCTTCTCCTCTGCCCTTGTGAGGCCCCATCCAGTGTACGGTGTCCAGATCTGCAGCCCCCAGTACAGGAAGGATGCAGAACTGTTGGAGTGGGTCCAGAGGAGGCTGGAATCATGAAGATGATCGGAGGCTGAGGGAGCTGTGCTCAGGGAGAAGAGAAAGCACAGGGGAGACCTCACCGAGGAACTTCTAACACTTAAACAATAACACCTTATAAAAAAGGAAAGAGGCTGACTTTTTACAAAATCTGATAGAGACAGGGCAAGGGAGAATGGTTCTTAACTAAAAGGAGAGATCTGGGATAGATGTTAAGAGGAAATTTTTTACTGAGAAGATGGTGAGGCACTGACACAGGTTGCACAGAGAAACTGTTTATGCAATGGATGCCCCATCCCTGGAAGTATTCATGTTCAGGTTGAATTGTCCCTGGACAACATGATCTAGCAGGTGGCAAGCCTGCTCATGCCAGAGGGGATGGAGGTAGATGATCTTTAAGGTGGCTTTCAATCCAAGCCATTCTGTAACTCTCCAACTGTCTTTCAGGTGTTTTTTCAATAACTCCCAGAATAATCTTCTCTGTAATTTTACCAAACATTGAAGTGAGACTGACAGGCCTGTAACTATAAGGTTTTCCTTCTTACTCTTCTTGAAAAATGTTATTTTCATAATGTTTGCCAGCTTCCAATCTACTGGAACCTCTCCAGATTTCTCACGCCATTTAAAAATAGCTAGAAGAGCTGATGGTGACATCAACCAGCTCTCTGAGATGAATTCCTTCAGACCCAAAAGACTTATATGTATCCAGCAGAAAATCTTGCACAAATTTGAGTTGGCTGGGAGTTTTTTGTTAGAGAAGTCACAATCCTCCACCTCACAGGACCTGTAGTGCACATCACTGGTGTTGAAGACAGAGGCAAAGAAGGTATTAAATGTCTCCATTTTGACTGTCCCGATTTGTATCATCAAGTAGTAGACCAACATTACTTCCAGTCCTCCTTTTGTTGTTTTTTCTTTTAATAACATTTTCATTGCTGCCTGCCTTCAAAATTGTATTGTCTTAATAACAGGTGTCTTACCATCTAAGCTTTACAGGGACAGAAATGCTATAAATAAAATGTCTCTTCAAAAAACCTTAACACAAGCCTTTATACTCTGACTTCTCTCAACCTAATAGGACTTGAAATAATTGCTGTGTTCGCCTGAGAAGAAGGAATCTCAGTACACAGAAAATATCTCAGAATCACAGTTGGATTTTATACTTGTTGAAGAAAACAAAACTGTAATTGGAACACACTTGTGAAAACTTTCAGAAGTTCAAAATAGGAGATAATGCTCAAAGATAGAGTACAGGAGAAAACTAAATACTGAAAAGCAAGTGCAGTGTGTTAAGGAAATAGGAAAAAAAAGAAGTTAACTACTTTTACAGAGCTCTGATTTCAGAAATCTGTGATAGAAACCCAGAGGGATGTAATGCAAAACTGAAGACTTCATGTATCATTACAAAGAGGAAGACACTTCCTGCAGATCCCTGTGGTTGTTTTTATTCTTATCTAATCTTATATCCTATAAATCTTATAACCTATTTCTAAAATATTTTAATTGATCTACAACAAAGATTTCTCTGCTTTCAAAGATGCAATCCAACAGCTCCAAAGATCAGAAGGACATCATAAATTCTATTTTGATGTAATTTCCTTTTTCTCTAGTCAGAAAAAGCAGGTAGCAAACAACTATTTAGGGGAATTAAAAACAGAGCTAAAAGCCATGTGAGTATAGAGTATTGGCAAGTGTTGGTCAAAATCTTCATTAATATGTCAACAGTATTAAAGGTTTCTGAAGTTAAGATCTGGTCCACGAATTTCACATACAACCTTCTCCTCACCCAACTATTCACAAAATTTAAAAAAAATACTATGCAGCCAGTTGCAAATCACTGACAAACTCTGGCCTGATAACTGGTGTGATCACATTGCTGGACAACCACGCTGCAGTTCTAAGGATTAAAGAAAGAGGTTTACATTGTATTGCTAAGTGAAGACCCAAAATACGTGAAGAGTGTTCCAACACTGGGATTAAAAATAATAATAAACTGCACCACTTCCTATTTAATCTGTTCAGCTTATTGTCCCAGTTTCAGAAGGGATACAGGAAACTTTCTTCTTAGGAGCTGTTATGGTGCTGTGAGCCAAATTTAGGATGAGGATAATGTCAATAACTTCGACAGGATCAGCTCCAAAATGTAGACAGATGGGGGATTCCTCCCAGCGAAGCAGAACCATGGCAAAAACCACAAAGAGAGAAGCACAGAGAGAGACAGGAGCCCCAGCCCTACCTGAGCAGGACAGGAGAAGCCCTGATGAGAGGCGGCTCCCACACCGCATGGACAGGGTGAGAAGTGAAGGTGCAACCCTCCTCACACACGAAGACAGCCCCTAGAGAGTTAGAGTGACCAGGAGCATGGTGACCAGGGTGTGGAAAACCAGTAAGGGCATGGTGTGGCATGGCAGTTTGTGCAGGTAGGACATGTAGGAAAGAGAAGATGCAGAACACTTTCTTCTCTGTTGCTGCAGTTCGCTCAGGCAGGGCTCTGTACCTTGCATGCAGATTCACTACCAGGGAAGCACTCCTGATCTCTGTCAGTACAGAGGTGGGCACTCACTTGAAGGTTAAAACCAGTGCCCCTACAAGAAAATCCTCAGAGATACCTGATATATCCACCCAGACAGAACTGGTGAGAAAGGAGACTTTGGTTAAGGCAGTTGATTGCAACCGAGTGTTTTGAACCTTCTCCTGGTGTTAAGGTAAGTACCTGCCCAAGGTGTGCACAGGTGGATGATCTTTTATGACAAGTGGCTTGAGTTGCAAGAAGCAGTTAAAAGGCTGCATAGCATTAGAGATGCTGAGAGAGAGAGAGAGAGAGAGTCTGTTTAATGATCATACTCCAGTACTGGATAACACTGAGAAGGAGTTACTTTAGTCCCTGATGATGCACAAAAGCAGGGCTCCACATCGGCCCACACCCTCTAGCTGCACTACCAAAAGCAGATACTAAGCTCTTGCAAATACAGACACCCATGACCAAGGTCTGTAAGGAGAAGTCATATCAACAGCTTACAGAGGACTTCATAAAAGGAAATACCAAGTGCTTGTAGTGGGTGACTCTCCCTTAAAAGGCACTAAGGGTCCCTTCTGTTGGCCTCACAGGGTGTCTTGATTGGTTTGCTGCCTCTCAGGAGCCAACATATGGGACACTGAAAAGAGGGTGAAATAGTTAGTGAAGAGCATGGACTATTACTTGCTGTTGCTTTTTCACGTGGGCATGAATGACACAGCAAGCTGGAACATAGGCAGAATTAAAGAATACTATAAAGCCATGGGAGTGCAAGTGAAAAACACTGGTGCCCAGGTTACCGTCTCAATTTTGCCTGTTGGAGGAAAGAGGGCAGCCAGAAATAGACATATAATGCCTATCCAAATTCCTGGCTATATGGCTAGTGCTGACACAACACTTTCAGTTTTCATGACGATGGGAATTTCTATGAGGATTACAACATGTTATGGACAGATGGGATCTGTCTGTGTAGAAAAGGCAGGGCTATCTTCAGCAGCAGCCTGGCAAACTTACTGGGGTGGGCTGTAAACTAAAGGACTTGGGGTATGGTGTCCAAAATGGAAATGCTCATGCCATTGCAACTAACTGGTGAATAAGTAAGGCCAACCAGAACAATGACAAATGTTCTTTAGCTGCCTTCCATCACACAAGCCAGAAGGCCAACCACCTCAGCAGTATGTATAGTTAGGGGAATCTTTAGGGTGGAGGCCAGTCACAAGCAGTGTCCCACAGGGGTAGGTCTTGGGACCAGTGCTCTTCAACATCTTCATCAATGACACAGACAATGGCAATGAGTGCACCCTCAGCAAGTTTGCAGATGACACCAAGCTGAGCAGTGCAGTCAATACACTGGAGGGAAGCCATCCAGAGGGACCTGGACAGCCTAGAAAAATGGGCCCATGGGTTCAGTAAGGCCAAGTGCAGGGTGCTGCACTTGGGTCGGGGCAATCCCAGGTATATATACAAATTGGGAGAACAGCCCTGCTGGGGGTCCGGACTTGGGGGTCTGGGTGGACAAGATGTTGGACATGAGCTGGTAGTGTGCGCTTGCAGCCCAGAATGCCAACTGTATCCTGGGCTGCATTAAAAAAAGGGGTGGCCAGCAGGGAGAGGGAGGTGATTGTCCCCCTCTACTCAGCTCTTGTGAGGCCCCATCTGGAGTACTGCAACCAAGCCTGGAGCCCCCAGTACAGGAAGGACATGGAGCTCTTGAGCAGGTCCAGAGAAGGGTCACTAAGATGATCAGATGGCTGGAGCACCTCTCCCTTGAAAGGCTGAGGGAACTGGGCTTGTTTAGCCTGGAAAAGAGAAGGCTCTGGGGAGACCTTATTGTGGCCTTCCGATACTCAACAGGAGGAAAACAACTGTTTACAAGGGTGGATAGTGATAGGACAAGGAGGAATGGTTTTAAACTAAGATGGGGGAGGTTTAGGTTAGGTATCAGGAGGAAGTTTTTCACTCAGAGAGTGGTGACACACTGGAACAGGTTGCCCAGGGAGGTTGTGGATGCCCCATCCCTGGAGGCATTCAAGGCTGGGCTGGATGTGACTCTGGGCAGCCTGGTCTGCTGGCTGGCAACCCTGCACATAGCAGGGGGGTTGAAACTAGATGATCACTGTGGTCCTTTTCAACCTAGGCATTCTATGATTCTATGATCTTCTTGCATCCCTCTAAGAAAATATAAATCCTCTGCTCCCTTTTCGTCTTTGAAGTGACTCTACACCAATGCACATAGCATTGCAAATAACAGGAATATTTAGGGATCTGTGTACAGTCAGAGGACCATGACTGGAACACAGTCATGGATGTGTACGTATTTTTTGGAAAGACAGACAAGCAAGGCGAGGGTGTGGAGCCGCACTTTTTGTGGGAGAAAACTGGCATGTACTGACGTCTGCCAAGAGATGAATGATGAATGAGGGGAGAGCTTACAGGTGAGAACTAAGAGGAAGGTTAATGTGGGTGACATATTTGTGGGTGTGTACTGCAGCCCCCCTCACTAGGAGGAGGAAGTTGATGAAAGTAGCCTCACAATCACAAGCACCGGTTCTAATGGGGGACTTCAACTACCCTGATACTTGATGGAAAAGCAACTGCCAGGCATACACAATCCAGCAGGTTCCTGCAGTGTGTGGAAGATGACTTTCTGATGCACGTGATGGAGGAGATAACAAAGTGAGGTGTGCTGCTGAACCTTGTTCATACAGACAAGAAAGGACTGGCTGGGAACATGAAGGTTGAGGTTGCCTTGATTGCAGTGTTCATGCAATAGTGGAGTTCAGAATCTTACGTGGAACAAAGCAGTAAGTAGGATTGCAACCCTGCACTTCATGGGAGCAAACTTTGACCTCTTCAAGGACCAACTTGGAGGTATCCAGTGGATTAGAGCATAGGAAGTTAAGGGTATCCAAGAGAGCTGGTTGACACTCAAGCACCACTTTTTCCCAGCTCAAGACTGATGTACTCCCAAGCATAAGAAATCAAGCAAAAGTGGCAGGAGACACAGATTGATGAGCAAGGAGCCCATGGAAAAACTCAAAGGGAAAAAGAAAGTCTACAGAATATGGAAAAGAAGTCTGGCCACCTGAGTGGATTACAGGAAAGCTGTCAAGGCAGGCAGGTATGCAGTGACGAAGGCTAAGTCTCACTTAGAACTAAATCTGGCAAGAGAGGTCAAGAAAGGCTTCTTTAAGTGTGTCAGCAGCAAAAGGAAATCGTAGGCCTGCTGCTAAATGAAGTGACTGTCCTGGTAACAGGGGACACTGAGAAGGCAGAGGTACTGAATGCTTTCTTTGATTCAGTCTTTACTGCTAAGACTGCCCCTCAAGAATCCCAGATTCTGAAAATAAAAGGAGGAAAGGAAGACTTCTCTTTGGTGGAGGAGGATTTGTCCAGAGGTCATCTAGTCAAACTCAATGCACGCAAATCTATGGGCCATGATGGGACGCCTCATCTCTGTCTCAAGAAGGTGATGGAACTGCTTTGTGGAAAGAGAAGGTTATTAGGAACAGTCTGTATGGATTCAGAAAGAGGAAATCATGCTTGGCCAACCTGCTAGTCTTCTGTGATGCTATGATAGGCTGGGTAGATGAAAAAAGAGCAGTGGCTTGGCTTTAGCAAGGCTTCTGACACTGTCTCGCACATCAACCTTGTAGATAAGCTTAGGAAGTGTCAGATAAATGAGTGGACAGTGAGGTGGACTAAGAACTGGCTGACTGGCAGAGCGCAGAATGTCATGATCAGTGGTGCAGAGACTAATGGAGGCCTGTAACTAGTTGTGTTTCCCAGGGGTTTGTACTGGGTCTGATCTTGTTCAACACATTTATAAATGACTTGGATAAAGGGACAGAGTATACCTTCAGCAAGTTTTCTGATGATACAACACTGGGACAAGTGATTGACACACCAGAAGGCTGCCATTCAAAAAGGACAGGTTGGGGAGTTGGGAAGAGAGGAACTTTATGAAGTTCAATATGGGCAAGTGTGAAGACTTACAACTGGGGAGAAATAACTGCATGTATCAGTACAGGTTAGAGGCTGATCTGCTGAAAATGAGCTCTGCAGAGAAGAACCTAAGTGTCTTGGTTAATCATGAGCCAGCAGTGCACCCTCATGGTCAAGAAGGCCAATGGTATCCTGGGGTGCCTTCAAGAGAGTGTGGCCAGCACACTGGTGGGAGGTTATCCTCCCCCCTCACCTCCATGGTGAGGCCACATATGGAGTACTGCTCCAGTTTGCACTCCTCAGTTCAAGAAAGACAGGGGACCTCTAGAGGGAGTACAGTGGAGGGCTACAAAGATTATGAAGGGCCTGGAGGATCTCCCTTCTGAGGAAAGGCTGAGAGACCTGAGACCTGGAGAATGCGTGGGGACCTTATCAATGCTTATAAATACCCAATGGGTGGTAGTCAAGTGAATGGGGTCAGGCTCTTTTCAGTGCTGCCCAGTAACAGATTAAGGGGTAACGGGCACAAACTGGAACATACAAAGTTCTATACGTATATGCATAAAAACATCTTTACTTTCAGGGTGATAGCATTGGGACAAGCTGCCCATAGAGGCTGTGGAGTCTCGTTCTCTGGAGATATTCAAACTCCACCTGGATTCTTCCCTGTGTAACCTACTTTAGGGCATGTGCTTTAGCAGGGGGTTAGACTAGATGATCTCCAGAATTCTCTTCTAAGCCCTATGATTCTGTGATTACATACCAGTGTTTTATTTGTTGCTCAGCAGTGCTTACACAGAGCCAGGAACCTTTCTGCTTCTTATGCTATCCTGTAATTGAGGAGCTAGGGGTTCAGAAAAAGTTGGGAGAGGACTGAACCAGGACAGCTGGCCCAAACTGACCAAAGTGATATTCCAATATTATATGATGTCGTGAACTATAAAACTAGAGAGAGCTAGCCAGGGGAGGGACCACTGCTGGGGAACTACCTGGATATCTGTCAGTGGGTGATAAGCAATTGCATTGGGCGCTACTTGTTCTGTATATTCCTGTATCATTACTTCCTTCCTCTTCTGTCCTATTTAACTGTCTTTTCTCAGCCCGTTGGTTTCCTCTGGTTTGACCTGTTTCTCTCCATGCTGGAGTGGGGGAGAAGAGAGCAAACAGCAGTGTGGTGCTTAGCTGCCTGATAGGTTAAACCTCAACAGTTACCTGATAAATCATAACTATCATAAAAATGCAAAGAAAAATACTAATGCTGTTAATAGTATGATGTCAGCAACAATACTGTTTTTGACAGTTTGTGATAGAAGTGTACTTAGAAAAACACTTCAAAATCCAGAATTACTTTAACATGATTCAGATTAATTAATTTAAAATATTGTTTCTAGGAGAAGTTCAAAGGTTCTGTATTAAATTCTGTAATAACAAATTTCCAGGACTAAAGAATAAAATACACTTCAGTGCTTGATGAGATTTGTTCATGCAAACAATGACAAATGAGCTCTCATTTGCTTTCTTTACACAACGACAGGCAGAATAGAATTTGAAACAAGTAAGCGTGTGCAAATACTAAAACAAATACACATTTTAGCGTCTAACTATTTCACAAAATGCCAATGACACATTTCAGAAGGAGTAATTTTAATAGTGCAAAGATTCATCTTAAAGGCACACTATCAAGCAATTAAACTTACAAATGCTCAGTACATGGGAATGGGTTAGGAAAAAATTTAAAACAAAAATGTGCAATCTCAAAGAATATATTACTTACTTCTTGTCAGTAGTTTGCTTTAATGCACCACCTCTCAAATTGCAGAGACAACATTCCTAAAAATAAAAATAGTGTAGAAACAAGTGAGCTTTATTGACTGGTTACAAAGAAGTCTTATTCAGCTGATCTTAAGTACATGTAAATTGCTAATATATTTCAGTACTGGGCTACAAGCTGCCACATAGAAGCACTGCATTTTCTTACAGGGGAAAAAAAAAAGAATATAATAACAAAAAGAGCGACAACTCAAAAGAGCTGAAGAAAAATAAGTTTTAAATGCTACTCTTGAATAAAGTTATAGAATCCCTTTGAAAGCAATGCCAAATGAAAAAGCACTGAGCTAGTACTGCAACAGAAAGGCTGGAATTGCCATGAAACCTACACAACATAAAACACAACAAAATGATACATAATTAACTTAATGAAAGTTAGGAAGAAAGCAGTGTCTCATAAACCATTGGATCAACTCAAATAATGAAAGACATTCTGTGTTTGACACTTTCTTTTGAGACTTACCCTAACAACAAAGTATTTCCTTGCAACTAATGAACTTTCTTTGCAATTTAAGCAGATAGCATTTTGCCTTTCTTACCAATACCACAGAGAACAAGTAATTTTTTTTTTTTTTATACAGCATCATTTTTAATCTAATTAATGTTGTTACAGAGGTGCAGAGAAGTGAGGTTCACTGCTTTAAGCACAAGAGACCTAGGATCGAACCCCACTTATTCCAGGTTCCAGTTCACTGGAACTCTTAAATCTGAGGGCCTATAATAACAATCCTTTCTGGCATAGGTAGTTTCTGCATAAAGAGAGGAAAAATGGTCATAAATGGGCTGCTGCTGCAAAACTGAGTGGGTTTTTCAGAATTTAATGTCTGTAATCTTACAGAGACTCAGTCAGCAAACAAGTCAATAGGATTATACTAAAAATCTACAGGACTTTTCCATTTGGCTGTTGGAGAGTAAGTAAAAGTGATCCTTCCAAAACCAACATTTTTAATCAATCAGCTGTATCTTTGTGGGGTTCTCGCACTTCATCTAATGAAATCTCCTTCTAACAAAACCAGACAGAAGCCAAATGGGGCACAACTACAGCTAATCCTATAGCACTGCACTCTCGTCCACACGGTTTCTCTTTTGATCCTTTCTTACAAACCAGAAAAGGAAAGGTCTCTCTCTCAGCTATTCCTTTGATTCATTTTAAACACCATGAGGAAATGGATAAACTTTTCTTCTATTAACATTAATCTTTATACGCAGAGCATGCCAACCATTGTAATGAGCTACTGACCAATAGGATGCTTTAATTTTATACATGACAGTGGGAGATGCAAGATGAGAACATTAAAATTAAAACCAAATGAATGAACCAAGTAGAATAGGAAATAATATGGAACATTGATTCAAAAATAGCCAAATTCCTGCAGTTCTGCAGGAGTAGGAAGCTCATATTGCAGGGGAAGAATAACGTGCAGACTCTTGAAATATAACTGACTCAATTGAAAATTTTGTGGGGAACTACTTCCTTATCCTCCTTCAAACTGAAACTTCAGGGGATTACTCACTAGTGGATTCTGTCATTTTTGTTGTTTTTGTTGTTCTAATTGTTGTTTGTTTTGTTTATAATTAATGCACAAATTCATTAATTTGTTTAATTAATTAATTAATTAATTAAATTAAGTTTTTATATTTGCCATAAAAAAGATTGCTTTTGTTAGCCAAAATAAAATAGTGGGTTTGCCTCTATTTTGTGAGATTTTATGTTGTATTCTAGCCTACTTTGAAATTCAGTACTAGAATGAAAATGAATCTTCCACGCTTCTGATAGGTATGTTTAAGGAAAACCTTTATCTGATCATTTGCTGTGTAATTTCTCAGTGCAACTACAGAAAAAATCCAAGGCTATGAAATGGTTCTACAAATAAATTACGTTAAAACAGCACAGAAAGATACTACAAACAAATTTCTGTTTTCTTGTCTCTTAGCCACAATATGAAGAATTCTGAATTATACACTGCAATTCATAATTCTTATCCAGTATAGCACAGAGCATTCATACTAGGTTAAAAAGGAAAAAAAATAAAAAAATAAAAAAGAGAGTTGCTTTATGTATTCCCAGTGGCAGCCTGAAGCTTGAAATTTATCTTCCCTATACAGGCCCTGTAGAAACTGAAATCCACCTATACAAGTCTTCATTGCGTAGACAGCGATGGTAGGCAATAACCAAATGGGTCATTCTGTGGCAGGTAACAACTGTAGGAACTTGAAAATGTCATCAGTGTTTATAGCAAACCTGCGTGGACAGGCCCAGAAGTAAAGCCTATTAGATTTTACATCATCCTTGCTTTGCAAAGTATTGTCCTACATCTGTGCAATATGGCCATTACTTTACCTCCAGTTTTGCTATACTGCAGACAGTGAAAACACAGGGGAAGCAGTTATTAGAAGTACTAATATTTCTAGTAAAGACATGTCTACTATGGACAGCCAAGAGATCAGACATATATTAGCATTTATGACTCCTGTCCTCATACAGACAGAATGAGTGTTCACTGTGTGTACATTTCAGGATAAACAACAGACTTCACTGAAGAGCCTCACTGTAGAACACATCTTTTTCACTATTACTTTGCAAATCTTTTAAGCAAGTAGTTTTATGTCATATGTATTTGCATTAAATAATAATTTATTATGCACATTATTTTGCACTTAATTAAAACTCAGAATTTTTTTAATTGCTCACCTGCTTGAAAATCTCCATAACTTTCTAGAATTATAAAAGAAAACACTCTTTTCCAATAGCTGCATAAACTAAGCCATTGCTATATAATTCACAATCTTTATTACACTGTTTGCTTCATCTTTTAGATTTTTAGTGGAAACAATGCATTTTTTCGTAACAATCACATTCATAGGTTCTGAATTGCACAGTTTTCCTTGTTTACAATTAAACAGTGAATCTTGCAACCACAATTCCTAATCTAGTCTATGTTCCATTTCTCTGTTTCAGCCACTGCTAGAAACCACAGCAAAAGGCAATGTGAATTAACCATACTCCCTTTGGTACATACATCCAAAAGATAAAACATCTTCACTGGA
Source organism: Gallus gallus (assembly GCF_016699485.2). Classification (NCBI taxonomy): domain Eukaryota; kingdom Metazoa; phylum Chordata; class Aves; order Galliformes; family Phasianidae; genus Gallus; species Gallus gallus. The sequence continues at coordinate 28,723,018 of NC_052572.1, read as the reverse complement.
ATGATATGCCATTATTCAAGCATAGCTGCATACTGATTATTATTGCATGGATAAACACAACAACAACAACAAAGAAATCTGTTCACACTTACTTATACTTTAAAGTGAATGCATTTGGTTGTCTTTGTGTGCTTTTTGCGCTCAGCCAAAATTCAGTCATAATGACTGCAACGCTCTTAGAAAAAGGCTTTCACACACTCCATATTTGCCTACTTCATCAGCAGTTGCATTCTGTGTGAATAGGAAGCAGTTTGACACAGCAAGGAAATAGAATTCAGTCAATCCATGGGTGAGGGAAAGTAAAAGTTAAATAATGATTATTCCAGTGGACAACTATGAACATTGCTCCACTTGATCCTCTTTCTTGTTAAACTGCTGACTTTTTTCTTCTGCAACCCTGTAAATTACAATGTCATCTCCAAGGAATAATATTTACTCAGTTCAAGGAAATATACATGTGTGGGTGGATATAAGCAGTATAAATAAAACATATATTATTCCTAATTAATTTTATCTGACATTTTTCCAAATTCTTAAAAAAATGTGGTGATATAGTCTCCATAATCAATCTAACAATCTTTTCCAGTCCTTTCACATTCCTGCCATCAGCTAACCTGAAGCTTCTCTGCTGTCATTTAAGCTTTTTTTTTTTTTTTTTTTTTTTTTGCTTTATGCATCATAAACATGAGAAACAGATTGTTCCTCTAATTTTTGCCAGTTTCCATCTGCAGCTTCTTACTAAGTTAAACTATCAGTAATTTTTTGCTATCTTCATTTGAGGTCACATTTTCTCCTCTAAAATGCAAAGAGAGCAAATCATCTATGAAGTGAGGCAGAGCAGGATTAGCTGATTTTGTGTTAATTCATTATCGCAGATCCTACTTGCATCCCCCATCTCTTTGAACAGCAACAACTGCATGCACTGCAACCCTCAAAAACACTCCTACAGCAGAGACTGGTATGACTGCTCCATGTTCCTGTGTCTGTACTCTAGCTTCAGCACCTTGAACTCTTCCCTATTAAACTGCATCCTGTTTTCAAGAATATCACAATAATTGAACAAAATCTTGTTCATTTCTACCTATTCCTATGTTATGGGCCTTGATTAAAAAAAAAAAAAATCCTCTCTTTTTATTTAGTTAACACCACCTGCAATAAGTTGTAACTAAGAGATAATTAAGTAGGTTCTGGATGTTCAGGCTAGGAAAGAAAAGACAGTATGGAGTCTGAGAAATGCCAATAAAATTATGAGTGGCTTGGAAAAAGACTTGACTAAGTAGACAAGACAAAGGACAAGAGAAGGCAGTTAATTCTAGACAGACAAAGGAAAGGTTATTCACAGAGTGTGATTTAAGTTTGCTACACATGGATGCTAGAAGTTTACACCACTTGAGCAGGAAGTTCATAAAAAAAATTCATCAGTGGCCACCTTCTACAAAGCAAATACACAGTCACTGCCCTTGCCTACGGCAGTTTCTTATTTGCATATTGTTATAGATTGGGAGAGGATTAGGGAATGCTTGCCTAAGGTTGACATTCTTCCCAAGGTATTAATTTCTGGTCTTGTTGAAGACACCGGGACAGGTTGCCCAGTGAGGTGGTGAATGTCCCCTCCCTGGAAGCATTCAAGCCCAGGCTGGAGGGGGCTTTGAGCAGCCTGGCCTTGAGAGAGGTGTCCCTGCCTATAGCAGGGTGTTGGAACTAGATCATCTTAGAGGTCCATTCCTGAACCTGAACCATTTTACGTTTCTATGATAAGTATACATTTTGTGCGGTAGACTAAAGCAATGAAGACGTTTATAACGTTTTCAGCACTGCTTCAGTAAGAAGGACACTGTTTATCCAACTCACAAAACACTTTGTTTTTCCTCTCAACTATGTTCCTATGCCTCTTTTGACTGTGATTATTGTGTAACAGTCCTAAATATTTCTAGTAAGAAATCAGAACAGTTACTTTCATTTTTAAGAGTGTGCTGCTGCAAAACCGTTAAAGAAATGCTGGCTTATTAGTCATATTTACAAGCTCGTTGGTAGAAAATTATAACTACTTAAAACAGGTATAAGATCTTGAACTCTGCCACAACCAAGTCACATGGATACAATTTCTATGGTTAAGGCTGAAAAACAAATGTTGCGTTCCTCAGGATGTTCTGGCACGCTGTTTTGAGAGCAACCTTTGAACAAGAAATGCCCTAACTGTTTCACCTTCTCTAAGTGCCCTGCAATGCCCAGCATCATATCTCTGAATAGCACTAATTCAGATGGCATTGCTGTCCCTTCACTTATCTGATGTCCCTATCTCATTTATATTGGTATCTACAATTTTGTAATTAAAAAGAGTCAGTGATTCTCTTAACACATTTGCAAATGCTATTTTCAGAAACTGTGCACTTCTGAATATTTTAATCTTTCCACACCACCCTAAATAGTGTCATTTCTCTTCACAGCATGCACATCTGAAGTAAAAAATATAAAGGTTATGACATGGAGAATGTTAGGTGGCTGTATAGGAAACACTTTCTGCAACATTTATGACTCAGTTTTATAAGATGTTTCTAGCAGAAAGAGTAACTGTTTCCAAGCATCCAAGAAAGACTGTAGATATCCTCACCCTTGAAGAGAAGTCAAAAGGACAGAGATTAGCTGTGTTTTAAATAAATAAATAAATAAATATTAAGAATCAAGGATATAAGAGACAAAAGTAATTATTTTCCCTCAGAAGAATGAGACTGCAGAAATAACCATCACACTGAGGCTAAGCATTTAGCAAACACACAAACAAAAATGGAATAACAGCATTTCTACTGATAAAAATATATACAGGATTATTCTCATTACTGTAAGACAGCATTTGGAAACAATAGTAAATATTAGATTTAAGTCTAAACATCAGTAGATGAAAAATTGTTTTTTCAAGAAATCAGCAACACTGTGCAGAGTGGGATATTCTGCTACTGGCTATTTCTATCTTTCTCCCTGCCCATGCAATAACTTTGTATTCATCTTCCTGGAGACCATGTGTGGTCTCTGAGGAAGCATTTATGGTGGAAATGGTTGTCAAATGATCTCTGGTTCAATTTCAGCTCCAAGCAAGGCCAGATTCAACACTGCAACTGACAGAAATCATGCTTTAGCCTCCAGAGAACAAACAACTACTTGGTGAGATGAGAATACCCAAATTAATCCAAGCTCAAATACAAGCTGGGCAATGAGTGGATAGAGAGCAGCTCTGTGGAGAAGGACTTGGGGGTTCTGGTTGATGAAAAGCTGGACATGAGCCAGCAGTGTGTGTTTCAAGCCCAGAAGGCCAACAGTACCCTGAACTGCATCAGAAGAGAGGTGACGAGCAGTGTGAGGGAGGAGACTGTCCCCCTCTACTCTGCCCTCATAAGGCCATATCTAGATGTCTGGGCTCCTCAGCACAAGCAAGGCATGCAGCTGTTGCAGCAGGTCCAGAGCAGGGCCACAAGGATGATCAGAGGGCTGAAGCACCCCTCCCATGAAGACAGATTGAGGCAGCTGGTCTTGTTCAGGTTGGAGAAGGAAGAGATCTCATCACAGTCTTCCAGGACTTGTGGAACCCAGTGGGAATTTGTAAAATGATACACGGCAACTTTTAAATGGTCTGGTAATTACAGGACACGGGAATGTTTCCAAATTAAAAGAGGGGAGATACAGATCAGAAGTTAGGAAAACATTCTTTACTAAAATGTTGGTGACGCTGGAACAGGTTGCCCTGAGAAGCTGTGGATACCTCATCCCAGGAAGTGTTCAGCTTCAGGCTGGACAGGGCTTTGAACAGCCGGATCTGGTATAAAGTGATCCTGTCCATGGTAGGGGACTTGGAACTAGGAGAGCTACAAAGTTCCTTTCAACCTAAACCTAAACTATCTTAGGAATCTATGAAATTCAGACGTACTCAAGGCAACCAGGCCTCTTCACATGAGTATCAGTGGCAAAGGTTAACTTGGTGGCCAGCAAAGATGGGAATTTCAAGAAGCAATTCTTTACTATATGACTTATGAAGCACTGGAGTAAGCTTGCCCACAGAGGTAATGGAGTCTTCCTCCTTAGGCAGACAGACGCACTGTCGGTTATTCCGCATTAGCACTGGGTTGAACCTGATAATTGTCACAGGTTCTTATCAACCTTATCCATCCTGTGATTCTGTGATCTGAAGGTCCAAATGGATTTTCGGTCTGAGATTACAAAGATATTGCCCAGATTTAATATTATTCATTTTCTATGACAGCATCACAGAAACTCAGTGTTTACACTGTGTCAAAGACTTTTATTATAAGCAATGCATGTCCCAGTAATAGACTAATACCAAAACCAGAAATATGATACTTTCCATCTCTGATTAGCATAATTAGCTAAATAAGTTAGCAACAGCACTTGTGATTCTCCAAGTAAGTCATTTTTTTGCAGAGAAAGTTGGGAAAGAGAAAGGTAGACAGACAGACAGACAGACAGATAGATAAATCTAGCATTACTTTTCTAAAAAGGAAAATGCAGGAAATAAAAAAAATGTCTTTTTTTGCTAAAAGCAGTTTTTTACACTCAGTCCAGAACTTTCTCTTTATCAACAACATCAAAATGCTTTAAAGCTGCCTAACAAAATCAATCTGAAAATTAAAACACTTTATGCCAACTTACATGTAGTGAGTTATCTTGGCAGTTATCAGGCTGTGAAAACAGGAGTTTATAATAGAAATGCTGACATTGTACCAGTGAGAAGGGCATGACTATAAAAAGACTATTCAAAATCATTATTTTTAGTGGGGTGAAACAGGGTAGTTTCTGGGCTTGAATGAAGAAAGCTCTTATGTGCTACTTTTCAAATGCCTTGCAAAAAAAAAAAAAAAAAAAAAAGGAAAAATCTGTCAACCAATGTACTCTAACCACGAAACACATACAAATCAAAAGAGTGAATATAGAAGAGTGAAATATAAAGCATTAGAAAGCTTAATCTGCAGAAAAAATAAAAAATACACTACACTGTTCAACACTTGCCACTCAGCAAAGGATCTTTGAAATACATACAGTTCTTGAAATCAGTGCCAACTGACCAGTTTAGATGCTGCATTATTTCTGTAGTACTATGAAAGGTTAAAGTAAACTGTGAGAAGTCACACTTCTTCCTCGGTAGTGCTATTAATGATGAGGTTACTATGAAGTAAGACAGTGGAACACACCTCCTCACTTACTCGTATCTTTCCTGTCCGAAATCCTTTTGTCCTCTAAATAAAAAAAAGTACTCATGTTTATGTACTATAGCTACTAGATGACTACATCCTTGCACATTGTACACTACGTTGCATTCTCCGTAATGCCAGTCATTATTCATCCTGACTTCACTAGCTTTCTTTAGCTGAAGCATTTAAGATTAATGAGGCATTTGTTCTCAATCAAGACACTGTATGAATACAGTTACACTTTCAGGAGCTATGCAGATGATTTATTTAAAATTATTTGTTTTTTTTTCTTTTTTTCTTTTTTTCTTTTTCTTTTTTTAATTTTTGGCTTTTTGGGAAGATTGATTTATGGCTATCTTCGTTCATTAGCATAGATGAATTTTTTATCAGCCTTCCACTTGTCAATAATCATTATCAAACAGGACCTACTGTGTATTAGACTATAAAGATACACTGTCATGGTTCCAAGAGCATCCCAGAAGATGAAAAAGTTAAGTATTGTAAAGCATGCTATTTCAGCAACATAGAGAAGCTGCAAATGCAAGAGAACAGTATGCTTCTGAATCTCAAATGCAGTTTTCCTTGGGGAATTCCATTTTATATTATCATCACAGAAAAGTCTGGCTATGAAAAATGAGCCCACTAATGCATTTTGCTGTTTCCAAATTTTAATAACATTCCTCATTGGGATTCACATAAAGTGCAATCTCATTCAGTTACTAATACAGCTAGGACTCCTATGCTTTCACCCTTCATCCCTTTACAAAACTGTAAGAAATATACAAAAACCTAGTAGAGTTTAAATTTTCTATAAATTTAATATAACTGACTCAAGTTTAAGAAACTATTATCTACAAAGCTAACAACAATACATTATAGCTTAAGCAAAGGAATGAAAAGCAACCTTCCCTAACATGAAATGAACTACAAAGTCTAAACCAAGATCTATAAAACTGTTTTCCTTCATACTATCCATTTTATTCTCCAATGCACAAAAATTTGCCTTCTCTCTGCTTTCCCTTCCAGATTTAAAGCTTCACCCAAAAGAGAATACTTCAAACAGGTCTTCCTCAGCTCCATCTCCCTCTTCTAGGAATAATTGTGCCAAGAAAGTAAACAAAATTTCAGACATTCTTCAAGATACGTGTTTCAGGCAACAAATACTTCTGATAATAAAATCTTCTGATTTTGTACTCTTTTCTAAAGCAAGAATTGCATTTTTGTGGGTATGTAATTCCTACAGTCAGACAGATCTCAGTTTCACATCTTCCATAACCGCAGTGCTGTAAATGAATGCTTGCCCTGAACAAGAATTAAGATCAACACGTTCTTTTCATACAAAAGCTTTAAGTCTGAGCTGTCTCAGCTGGAATGAAAAATATACTCATTCTATACTCCCCCCAGTTTAAAAGGTCATGCAAGTAAATAATTTACTTTAATTACATCTCCCTCTCCAGAGAGGTTTGTGGTACTACACAGCAGTTTCAAATATAATAAAATATCATAGCAGCAGATAAAGAAAAAAAATATACAGATAAAAACACCAAGAATCTAATTCAAAGGTAGCATAAAACTTACAGCTGCAGGTTGGCACGACCAACATAAATGCACTTTTTTAAAAGGAAAGTAATGCTCTGATCAGCAGTTGTCTTTTTTTTTAAAAAAAAAAAAATCAAGGTTAAAATAAAGCCACATGTATCTTACATATAAAGCTAAGATTAGATGACAGTTTTTAGGATAACCTAAGGTTATTAACCAAAAGAAACAGAAGCTTAAATGTTAAAATGACAAATAGGACCCAAATAAGTATCAGTAGTTCTTAGTAACACTGACGTCAGGAAGGAACTGCTTTCAAACAAAAATACACTAATACACTCAGGTTGTTCATCAAACTGATGATTTTTTCCTCCTTGAGAACTGTAGCCACAGTTACACAGCTTTGCAATTAATGCTACTGCTCAAACAGACAAAAGAGAACCACAGAAAAAAAAGTAACCTCAGTGTCTGTTTTATTATTCTGACTTAAGGCATGATCAGCGCTTCTTCAGCTACTCCTGACAAATGCCTTTCTATCATACTTTCAAGAGTCTTCAAAGAGTAGATTCTACAAAATCTCTACATTCCAGTATTTCACTATATTTAGAAAGAAAATTTTCCAAGGTGTCATGGTATTAACACAAGCTTCTGTTGATGAAGTTCAAAGCTGCTACAACTTTATCTTGTCCCTAAACTGAAGGAAAGGCAGTTGATTATTTTTGTCTTTGATTTATTCCAATTATTTTGCATATGACACTGCTACTTATTTCCTTTCTGTTTTCTCTCTGCTATACTGAACAAGCTTAATTCTTTTCAGTCCTCCCTTATGGAATTACTGACGTCTATGAGGAATGACTGAAAGAATTTTTTACCTTTTTTTTTTTTTTTTTAAGTTTTTAATTGCATGTCTTTATCTTCCAGCCCACTCAATCTAATAAGTTTGTTTTTTTTTAAGCATGTGTGTTCACTGCCACATAGTTCATCAGCTGGGCTCTCATCAAACATGAAGAGAATAAAAAGATCATTTCATATGCATGTCAAGCTTCACTCCTCGTGTAAGCTTAAACATCCTAGTCTGATGCTTCAGATTTATAGAACTGAAAACTTTGTGACCAGAGTGTTCACAACTCCACAACGCAGCAAGAGCTATTGCCTGGCCAGGCACTCCCATCTCATTTGGGCACAACGGATAGCTTCTGTTTAAGTACAGATCATAGAATATCCCAAGGATCCACAAGGATCACTGAGTCAAATACCTGGCTCTACAAAGGATCACCCAAAATTCAAACCATATTACTGAGAGTGCTGCTCAAGTGCTTCTTGAACTACAGATGACTTGATGCCACATCCAATTTCCCACGGAGCTTGTTCCATTTCCAGCCACCGACAGGAATTGTACCTATCTGCTGAATTCTGTCACAAAATTTATTTTCCGCTATTTATTCAATACAGTAATATTATTACTACTCTACAAAATAGCAAGATCCAATCTAAAATAGTAATCCTAACCCAAAGTAGTAAATCTCAGCCTACAAAATGTCCAGGGTCCATGGTACCTGCAGAAAATTCCTTAAGAATGTTTCTGTACTGATCTTTTCATCTCAGTGAAATATTGAAAGGAATGAAGAAAAAATATTTTGAATAACACCTGGCAAACAATAGACAGTAGTGGAAAAATCTCTGACATACTGCGTAAGTTTAACACCTTGGCAGTTTCACATAAAATATATTTCCCCATCTCCCATACAATGATCTTAGATTACTTAAAATAGACCACTCTGGGTTTCCACATATGCTTCGTAAGGATGTGAAGAGCAATCAGCAAATGATGCACAGAAGTGTATCACCCTCTGAGAGACTTAAGACTGATGAAAATGATGGCTGGTGGCCTGAGATACTGAATGTCGAAATCAGATCCATACTGCTGTACATTTGGCAGCTGCTCATCCAGATCATCATTCTTGTGTGGCTTGAATAACAGAATTTAAAGCATTACCAAAAGTCTGTGAAAGTTAGGATGAATCAAATCTTTTGTTTGTTTCTTTTTCACAGGAGCTATCATGGCAACAAAGTATAAGGCACTTCTATAAATACATATCATTTGTTGTTGCCTAGGTGTTTGGAAATAATTGACAGATTCATCATTTGTTTAGTATTTCCCTTTGAATACGAGTTAGGTTGACTGTCAGAATTCCTGAGGTCACCCACTTATAAAAAGGATACTAAATTTTCCAGGCACCTCACAGAAGCTTTGTAAATTCTCAGAGATTACCACAAATACTTCTGAGATTGCCTAAGCATCTCAAGAGTTTTGAAAGATGGTACTATTAAAAAAGAAAAACTGAATTGGGTAGCATTCACATATGAGTAAATAACAGCACCATTCGTATCCCTGATTGTTGGATTTTTCCTATTTAACTTGGCTTGCAGATTTCACACCTACTATCTATCATTTCTATATCTTTTAGCTGACAATGAACAGTTCGCACTGATATGCAGTAGCAAGGATAAGTAATAACAAGAAATACAAGGATAGCCAATTATGTAGGACAACTTTTAAGTAAATTTAGTAGTAGTGAGTGATGCTAGATTTAAAGCCCTAGGAAAAAAAAAGTCTAACAAGACTACACACAAAAATAATGTATATAGATAAGCAAACATTAATTTAAAGTTTCTAAATTCATTCATTTATTTCTTCTGATACTTCAGACATATCTGATCTTAGAACAGGAATACATTTTTTTTTTAGTATATATCTAATCACTCTTCAGCATTTCAGTAGAACTCCCTTGAATGACAACTTATGACAAATTTTATTGCACGGACATTTCTAATTGAAGAGATTTTGCAGGGCACCAGTTCATTTCACTCAGGCCACCAAATGAGAGCTATATAAAAACCAAGTTGTTGGCATTAACAGTTCAGATTTGTAGGTGTATCAATACACATAAAAGCTTGTGTTAATTAAGTTTAACAGCAATTCAGCTAGAAGTAATAGTGAAGTTTACATTAAATAAACTGTCCTAATGGGCATATATACTACCTGGTTTTTGCAAAGTGAAAGTAATGCTGCTTTCCACTCCTACAACTTTTTTTTCTCCATTTTCTGAATGGTGATTTTTTGCAAAAAGCAAATATTAAAACCACCTTGCAAATAAGTTCAATTTGGCTATTTTCTGTATGTTTTTGAAATTCCAGTTATTATTTCACTACCTTGCCTTATCTCCTCAAATAATATGAACAAAAATCGTTCTCATACAAATCAGATCTTCCTCATTTTCAGAAAGTTGTATGTAAATTGCATTGTAATAGAATAAAACAAAACATCTTCAGTAAGTGATAGGATCAGGGTAATAGTTAAAAGAGTAGACTTAGATTAGATATATGGAAGAAATTCTTCACTGTGATGGTGGGGAGCCACTGGAACAAGTTGCAGAGAGAAGCTGTAGATATCACATCCCAAGAAATGTTCAGCTGCAGTTTGGATGGGACTTTGGGCATTCTAGGCTAGTAAAAGGTGTCCCGCCCCATGGCAAGGTCATTAAGTTAGATTATCTTTAAAGGTCACTTGCAACCATTCTGGGATTCTATAAAACCAAAACTCTAGTCAGTCATGACATCAGTCCATATACCAGTGGGTATATCACAGAACTGTAGGAGTTAAGAGGGACCTCTTCTGGAGATCATCTACTCCAGACCACCCTACTGAAGCAGGCTCCCTACAGCGGACTATAGAGGAAAGCATCCAGTGAGGTTCTGACTATCTCCAGAGGAGACTCGACAGTCAATCTGGGCGGCCCATTACAGTTCTCTGTAACTCTCAAGGTAAAGAAATTCTTCCTCATGTTTGTACGGAACCTCTTATGTTCCAGTTTGTGCCCATTACCCCTTGTTCTGTCACTGAATTCTCTTCACTTCCAAGTCCCAGAACTACCTACATTAAGTATTAACAAATTTTAGATTGTATTTTGTTTTTCAGTGACTTTTGATAAATATACATACTATGACAAACACACAAAGAGTAAGAAGTTCTCCAAATTTCTCTGCAAGTATATTACCATTTCAATAGCAATAAGCATCAGATTTCAAGCTAATGCTCTAATTTTTATTTTATTTTATTTTTTTAATGAAAACATCTAACTCAATCCTATTGATGTCATACAAGGAATCTCGTGAGTATGAATGTTCTTAGAATTCACTTATTTATCATAGCTCTATCACCCCTGAAAGGAAATTAACACAAGTTTCTGATGAGCTGTGGGGCTGCCTACCCCTGTTTAACTGCCAATCATATTCCAAGTTAATAGCAAACTTTTATTTGCTAGCGTAGACATTTTCTTTTTCCCTTGACCTTCCCCTGACTCCAGCTCTATAGTTACAAAAGTAGTTCCAAAGATCCTAAAACTCATGATTGTCTGATAAGGAAGCTATAACTAGATTTTCTGGTTGCCTTTGCAAGATGAAAACTGCATTCTACCTAGTAAGAGTGCCTTGCCTTCTAAAATGAGAACACATTACAGAGACAGAAATTGATTCAATAAATATTTTAATAGCTATGCACTGAGAGAACACAGGACTAAACATTATTAATGGACCATATTCTTGTAATGAGCAGTTCTAAGCCACTCTTTTCGTTTTGTTTTCCCCAGCTTAGGTAATACCCGCAGTAAAAGTACCAGTTCTACTTTTGTTTCCTTAAGTCTCAGCATTCACAAAAGAGAATTAAAATGTTGATAGTGCAGAAAAAGCTTTTACATTTATTGTTACTTCAACTTCGCTAGCACTACCACTGAATTTCTGACAGGTGCATTTCACAACTGCAAGAGATGATGTTTGACAAAGCGATACCTTATTTTCCTCTAGTTTGAATCCTATTTCTTCTTTAACATATATAAAAGTTTTACCATGCCATTAAAGGATTTAAAGCACTTGATATATATGTTTTTAACTCAATAACTGAATGAAGAAAAGCTGTGCTGACATCAAAACTGATTATCACATTTCCTCGAGCAGTCTTAAGGAAAACAAATATCATATGACTTACAAGGGTAGCTGATAGATTGGTAAAACATAGGATTTTAAACTGGTTGTCATTTAAGTGGATATATGTTTAGGGGTTTTACTAACTACCAACTGGTTTTCTATTTTTTCCCAGCTATAAAAACTATTGCATACTGTATTTTTTTTTTAAGATCAAACAATAGGCATTTGGGTGCTTCAGAAGTGAAACCTCTTTCTGTCTGTACATCACAATAAACCTTAAATGCTGTAAAACAATGATTTCATTCTTGACTGTAACCTATTACTCTCTTTCCCTTTTCTCCAGCAGCCCACACAGACACATTTGGAGTCTAAAATATTTAGAGGAAATCTCATTTTCTCTCTATTACGTGCACTTAAATTGCCAGTTGTTTCCTTGAACAAGGTTCTACACACATGCATGTTTTGTTTGCAAGGCCTTTTTCTTGACTGTGTAAACCTCCAAGTTTGTCTTTCCAAATTCAGTGACTTTTTACATTGAAATCTAATATTTTGCAAATTATGTTTCCTTGACAAAAGTGTCTTTAACAGCACAGAAACAGGTTCTATTCTATATTTCATCTGTAATGTGTTACATAACCAAACAATACGTAAAACTTACAGCTGTCCACGCTTCTGTTTTGCATCGAGAACACAACCATTCATTATGGATTTCATGAGAAGGAACACCATAGCAACCTAGAATGAGAGAGCTGATTTGAGTAATATATTCTGTCTTTCTAATCATGATGTCATACAATTCAACTATGTACAAACACCAGTAAATAATATACTGTGATCAAGGAAAGTTTTCCAGTGCTAGGATTATTGCTATTCCATAGTCTGTGTGTAGTGTGTGTGTGTGTGTGTGTGTGTGAATGTAGCTTCCCCAGACTTCCAAACTTTAAAAAAAAGAAGAGCCACATCAGGGTATTTTTTTATTTTCTGTAACTTCAGTAGCAAATCACCAATTCTCCCCCCAGTAACAAGGTACAATTTGAATCAGTGTACTGATATTCTATGCAATTACACTGAATCTCCATTTAAGGATTTCACTTGGACTTCTTAGATGTAAGCATTCAAGTCCTGCTGTATGTAGAAAATACTACAGAAAAATCATGCATTAATCAGTCACTTGAAATTAAGGATGTAAGGTGGAGGAAACTGCTGTATTCAAAGTCAATAGAGATATTCACAAATCCTCAATTTTAAAAGGATTTCACCTTTACAACTTGTTAAGGAAACGCTAACATCACAGAGGGGTTTAAAATATGAGGAGTAAATTTAAAGGCTTAGTGATGAACAAAAAATCAGAAGTCTCTGCTCCCTGTAGTTAAATGAACATAGTAAAGACTAACTCTTCATTGTTTTCAGAGCAACCACTAACAAATAACAGAACACTTAACTTTGGGTAAAAAAAACGTAGCCAGAGATTTCAAGCATCAATTACAGAAATATTTTTCAAGTGCTTACTTAGACATACCAGAAGCTTAGTTAACTATTACTTATCAATAAAACAAAATTTGAAGCAGCATTGCTACGAACTGAAATAGTAATGTATTTACTTGCATGAACTCGTACACAACACTTTGCACAGGAAATAAGAAGACTTGTTCCATCTTCATCAATTAAGGCATTTGATGGATAGTTTTCAGTGTTTTCTTCACTATAAATAAAACACATCTCTGGAATAAGAGGTCTAGACTTCTCATTTTCAATCGCCAGTGTTTCTTCTAAGTTTGTTTCCTTGTAAGTAGAATTTTCTTCATCAAGATTGTCTGGCTAGAAATAAAATAAAATCTACATTTAAGTAAAAAGAGGAGAGTCTTTCTTTCTGCTGTTTTTAATTATGATCAAATACCTTCTCCTCACCCTGCTCCTGCATTAATAATGTAAGAGTTTATAAGAAAATTAACTACTACTGGTTATCTATCACAATCATTCTATACCTCCTTGACTATTCAAATAATAAAAAAGCACTCAGTCTGAAAATTAGCATTATTGCAACAGTGTTCAATGATACAGTACAATTGACTCCCAATAAGCCCTTTAGCTGGATCCAGTGAAAAGGTCTCTCTCCCAGATCCCAAACAGAGGGGTTTCCTGTTTAGCAGCTGCAGAATTAGTACTATATCAGCGTTTTTAGCTGATGTTTGACACAAATTCCACAAGCCAATATCAAGTTGTGTCCTGGATTAGAAGGTCCCTATGAAAATACTGTTCCCAAGAAGCCCCAAGTATGGTGAGAAGATATTTTTTTAGCACTGTAGGAAGGAGATGCGGAAGTGGTTTTGATGAAAACATTTGACAATGAACATATAAGGAAGAAACTAAAAAATATAAACCTGTGCAGATTAACCGCCTTCAAAAATGCCACCTTCTGTATGTGTAAGCACACATGCACTTACATCCAATCCTACATAAATGCCAAGCAGACGGCACTCGCTGTCTGTAACAAAAGATTAATGCAGGTGGATCAAGCATGATCTCTAGTTTTAACAATACTGATTTTATTTACTTCCCATACAACCGGGGAAATAAGTTTAATTTATTTCTAATTTACTATCAATTTTCAGGAAATGCAGTAGCTGGGCAGCTATTTCACACTCCTCTCAGAGATGAAATTCTAAGGATCTTGCTTACCTTGTAGTATGGCATAAGAAGAGTGCAAATAGCACAGTGGGGTTCCTTTTTTGCACAACATGCATTGTATTCTTTTTCTGCATTGAAATTAGGTGTTCTTGTCTGCCAAAGGTGGACCAGAGGCCTGGCCCATGTCTCTGTCTCTTGAACTTCCTCTTCAGCAAATGCAGTTTCAGGCAGTTCTTAAAGAAAAAAATCAGAAGAGGCATTGGGCACAAACTGGAACACATTAAGCTCTCTCTGTATATCAGGAAACACTTCTTTAATGTGCAGGTGATGGTGCACTGGCTGTGGAGTCACCAGAAAGGTGACTGTGGAGTCACCCTCCTTTGAGGCCCAACAGACACGTGGGCATGCTTCTGGGCATCCTGCTCTGGGTGTCCCTGCTTGAGCAGGGGCTGGACCAGACAGACTCCCTCAAGGTCCCTGCCAATCTCAACTAGTCTGCGATTCTATGAAAGTAAGCAATTGGACATATTCTTTTCCTGAAATTGAAAGAAACAATACTGAGTTTGTCATGTTCACTAATATTGAGACCAAACAATGCTGAAGAAAATCTGAGAGTGAATAGAAATGCAGAAATCTAAAAGAATTATGTATCAGGACAAGCACACAAAAAAGCATTTTGACATCATAAGCTGACTACTTCACAGAAAGTATTTCAGTAGCTCTTCAATTTGCAATTTGTATTCATAACCTTATTTACAACATTAAAAATTATCTCAACTCCTCCAACGTCAACTCTCCAGCCAGAGGCCATGAACTCTGCCTTAAATCACTCAAAGCAAGAACATCATCACATCTTGCCATGCAGCACCAGGCAAGTCACTCTTTCCACACAGAACAGTACTTCTCAGCTGTTTATGTAACCTATCACTCATTTTCCAAAAGAAAAAACAGATTTATCATCAGTACACAATGAGGAAAAATCTGCTTTTGGATGTAGCTGGAAAGGTAAGAATAGTGCATGCTGTAACCCACTTTCAGAAATAACTGTTTGATAGTATTGGTGAGCTGTTCTGGATGTTGTAGAACATGGGTGACAACCTTTTGGTTTGCCTGGGCTGCAATGAGTGAAGAAGAACTGTCTTGGGATGCTATCTTTGTTGCTGCTGAGTGATGGGTGCACCCCTAGGGCTGGCCAGGCTGCTCTACAGGGAAGAGCCACCACCACAATGGCAGGGTGTGAGACTAATTATTCGCTGACCGGGGCCATGGGTTGGACATGCCTGTTGCAGAAGTTCATTCATTCACAGTGTGGCTGCAAAAGAATTTAATTTTAAAATTCTAAAGTTGACTTTAAGAAGTTCAAAGCCTCTAGAGAAGGTGGAGAACAAAATCAGATTGAACCCTGAAGAGAAAGAGCTTATCCAATAGGTGCAATCTGAAAATGTAGTCATTTGCTCTTGAGAAAGATGCAGAAAAAGGAATCCTGAGAAAAGTAGAAGTCATTGTCCTTATTTCAGCTGGGATAGAGTTAATTTTCATCACAGAAGCTGGTATAGTGCTGTGCTTTGGTTTTAGGAGCACAATATTGATAACACTGATTTTTTAATTATTGCAGAGCAGTGCTTACATGCAGTCTAAGACTTTCTAGCTTTTATGCTGAGGAGGCTGGGGTGCACAAGAAGTTGGGAGGGGACAGAATCAGCTCAGCTAACTCAAACCCATCAAAGGGGAATATTTAGGGGGAAAAAAAAAGTTTATCTCAGAAGAAAATTCCAAAAACAAAAAAATGTTGTGCAGTATATTAAGCTGAATTATCACATTCTTTCAGCCCATTACTGACTTCATTCACTTTATGAAAAATCAATAGCTTTACAGGTCTCCTGGTATGTTAAATTGTCATGAGTTGCTACAAAAGCATTATAAAGTTGACAACATTTTTATCAGCACTGAATAAAATATGGATTTAAAATATTGTATACAAGCAGTCCTAACATTTCCAAATATATACATATAATGAACATGAATTCTATTCCCTTTTATATAGTTTCTCATGAGAATGTAAGTTCAATAAAAAATCTCCAGTAATGAAGGTAGAAGGACAAAGACAAAATGTCTGCCAAAAAAAGCTGTCACCAAGTCAATATTCAGCAGCAGTTCTTTACTGCGGATAATATAGCTGTAAAAGAATAGCAACAAGAAAACAGCTGAAAATAAGAAGGAGATAACATAAAACGCAGGCATCACTGTTTCAGTTTTCTGCATAGCTTTTGTTGTTGCTGTTGTTGTTAAAGGTCTTATTAACCCAAAGAAAAATTTAAAAATTACCAATTACATTATCCCTCTTTCTTGCAGTTTTCCAGAACTGGCTTCATTTTTGCTGACTCTTTTTCCCTAAACTCATTTTTGACAGTATTTCTTCTATGAAGCTAATACTACCATTATTTTAAATGTTTTCGCTATGTTTGTGTACTCACAGTAAAAGGATTTTATCAATCTAGGTAAAGAAAACAGAGAGAACACAAAATTTGTTGAGAAGATTTGTAACTTATGACTTCTCTCTCTCTTATCTACTTTGAATCTGATAACCTTTAATCCCATAACTGTGGGAATAGTAAACTCCCACCACCATCAAACAGGGGGGAGCTGTGCAGGATCTGCCACTCCATCTGGATGCATCTAAGTCTAGCGGCCCAATGCAGTTAATTCCAGGATGCTTGAAGTGCTTGCTTATGCAAGACAGACTTTTCAATTATTTTTCAATGGTCTTGGGAATCCGGAGAGGCCCCAGTCAACTGGAAGCTTGATACTCTCTGGTAAAGGAGAGTCAACTTATCCATATCCTATGGGGTAAATAAAATAAAATGCAGGGGCTGCATCTGTTTGCCATGGCAAGAAAATTCAATATATATTTGCAGATCAATTGACAACACTTTTCAAGAGATTCTAAACTTTCATGCATAGCACAAAGGCACACTTGAAAAATACTAAAAAAAAAGCATCTTAAAAGTCTCCAGTTGATCTATCTATTCCTGTTGCTTGATCTCCATCTCAACCGTAACACTCTAGATATAGTAATTATTCCCATAGCAACAAATATTATATCAAAAAATCAAACTGTCATGTCAGCTACGAAAACAGATGTCTCTTTAGCAGAATATATTCTCATGCTACCCTATATTCAAGTATAAACGTTATGCTTCACCTGAAATGCAAGTGCAACTTACACTTCATTTTCCAAGGCAGTCAGCACCACTGCAGCCATGTTCTGCAGCAGAGCAGGGGATTGCCATGTGAGAGGCCATTTAATTTAAGAGGTGGATAGATTGCAAAGAGCTGCCACTGAGAAACAGCCATGACCAGGCTGAGAACTTGTGGGTTAAAATCAGGGACTAGACCAACAAAGAAAACCCTGTGGTTGGAGACTACTATAGGCTGCCTGATCAAGGGGAGCTTCCTGACAAGGACTTTTCACTTCAGCCACAACAGCCCTTGTATTCATAGGTTCACATCTGGATGGGGGATTTCAACCACCCAGACATCTGCTGGGAAAGCAACACGGCAAGACGCAAGCAGTCCAGGAGACTCCAGGGGTCTGGAGTCCATTGAGGATAAATTCTCGGTCTGGGTATCAGACAGACAGACAGACTGAACAGGGGTGAAGTATTACTGGACCCAGTGCCCGCCACTATGGAGGAGACCATTAAAGAGAGCAAGATCAGAAGCAGTCTGGGCTGAAGTGACCATGCCCTGGTCAGGTTTGTGATCTCAAGAAACTTGGCAAAGAGCAGAGACAGGACTCTGAAGTTCAGGAGAACAGAATTTCAGCTTTTTAACAAATTACTGGATGAGGTCCCCTGGAGAACTGCCCTTAGGGACAGAGGAATGCAACAAAGATAGCACAAGAGTTCTTCATCTCCAGCAAAAGAAATTAAGCAGAAGAGGCAGGAAATGGCTGAGCAAGAACCTTTTGGTCAAACTGAGAGATAAGAAGGAAAAGTATAGACAGTGAAAGAAAGAAAGAAAGACAGTAAGAAAGAAAAGTATAGACAGTGAAAGCAGGAATGGGTTGCCTGGAAAGAATATAGGGATGATATTCAGACATAAAGAGATGGGATCAGGAAAGCCAAGGTGGAGATGGAACCGAACTTCATAAGGGATGTGGAAAATAGCAAGGCTTTCTTTAGGTACATTGGTCAGAAGAAACAGGTAAAGGAGAGTGTAATCCCCTTCATAATTGAAAAGGGAAAAATGGCTTCAATAGACAAGGCTGAGGTACTCAGCAAGTTCTTTGCTTCGGTCTTTACTGGCAGTCAGGCTTCCCACACCTCTCATGTTCCTCAACTTCTAGGTTAGGTTCAGGGAGCAAAATTCAATCCACTGTAAGAGCAGAGCAAGTCTGAGACCACTTTCTGAGACTGAATATGTTCAATTTAAGGGGCCAGATAACATGCATTCCAGGGTCCTGGAGGAACTGGCTGATGTGTTTGCTAAGCCAATCTCTCATCATATTTGAAAAGGCTATCAGGTGAAGTCCTAGAAGAAGGAAAATAGCACTCTCATTTTTAAGAAAGGGAGAAAGGAGGAACCAGGAACCTCTGAGGCCAGTGAGCCTCAACTCTGCCTTCCATGAGGGAGCTTATAAGCAGAAGTGGGACTGAATTTTTACACAATCTGAAACTGATAGGACAAGTGGAACAGCTGGAACTAAAAGAGGGGAATTTACATTAGATGTTAGGAAGAAATTCTTTACTTAGAGGGCAGTAAGGTACTGCAACAGGCTGCCCTGAGAAGCTGTGGATGCTGCATGCCTGAAGGTATTCAAGGCCAGGTTGAATGGGACTTCTGGTAGCCTCATCTAGTTGGCAGCCCTTCCCATGGCAGTGAGATTAGTCCCTTTCAACCTAAGCCATTCTATGATTCTGTGAATTCACACGAATTCGGAATTCCTTAACAGTGCAACAGAACTGTAATCATCTGATTCACAAGCTTGCATTTAAGTTGTGTCTTTCCCCAAGACTATTCATCTCGTAAGATCCTCTTAAATAAGACACCAGGCTCAGAGGCTGACTACATGAGTATGTATATGTCCAAGAAGGAAAACCATGGAAAGAATGCAAAGCACTCTTTCTCAGGATGTATTAAAATTTCCTAACTAGGCAGTAGAAGATTTCCTTACTTGAACTGCAAAACTGAAATTCCTCTGAAAGGCACCACATGACACCTTTATTATCTGAAATTGTATATGCTGGAGGAATTATACAGGATAAAAACTGAATAGCTTACAATAACATAAACCATTTTCACATTTAAAAAAGACTGTCTTAGGAACACATAGCAGCACATCAAAATTCAATTAAGTTTTTTAAAGATTCTAAAAAGATGTTGTATAACAAAGAAAAACAAAGACTGGTAGATGCATCATTGAAAATATCCATAGAAGATGTGACCCCAAAAAGTCATCGCTATTGCAGATCAGTCCCACTCAGGAGACAAAAGAGAGACAACTGAGAGCATACATGCTAGGTTTAATGAAAGGACAGATGAAAGTAACACTGTAGTGGGTGTCTGCTACCTAACTAGGTAGAGTAAGTGCCCTAGGCCCTCTAAAGACAGACAGCATGTCCACTGTCTGCTCCTCATGGGGCACTTCTACCATCTTGATCTGCTAGAGGGACAACACAGCAGGATGTAGCAATCAAGAAAGTTTCTGGAGCGCATGAACAACATCCTTCTCCTGCAGGTCCCAGATGAGTAAATGATAGGCAGCAGTCTACTGGACCTCATGTTCACCAACGAGGGACTTGCTGGGAATACAATGTCTAAGACAGCTCTGGCTGCAGTGACCAGAAGATGGTTCGAGATCTTGAGGGCAGGGAGAAGGGTGAAAAGCAAAGTCACAAGCTTGGACACTGTGGCAACTTTCATAATCTTGGAAGCCCTGCGAGATGAGACCCTTGTGAAAAGCTGGAACAATTTTCTGGCTCAAAGCCTGTTCAGCAGCATTGATCTGAGACATTACCTGCTTGGCAAGCTTTTGGGGTTGATGGTTACCATGCTCACAGTAGTAATATAAACATATGCACTGAACATCCAAGAGAAATCATTTTTGGTTGTTGTTCCTTTTGGGCATTTAACCTGACTTGCTGGAGTCGTCTCAGAGGAGAGGACCACCGTGTAGTCAATGCACATACCTAGCAGCCCACTATGTGACAATCTCATGATCAACTGCCAATTACCCAAGCGGAGGAGCATGTGCTACAGACATTCTGTTGCCCCTGACAAACAAAACATAACAACCAAGTCAAGGAGTACTTTGGCAAAGTGGACAAATATTTAGTCCATATGTAAGCCCTGATGGATCTACTTATGAAGAGTGAGAGATCTGAAACATGTCACTAGAAGGTTGCTCTTGATAATCCAATAGAGCATGGTGATTCTGAGAAGTGCTTTGAGACTGAAGAAAGGTCAGTCTTATCTTCAAGAATGGCAGGGAGAGCACAAGGAACCACAAGCTGGTCAGCATGGGATCACCAAGGGGAAGTCATACTCAGCTAACTAGATTAACCTTTACAATGAAATGAGTGGTGTAGTAGATGATGGGAGAACAGAAGATACTATCTACGTGGACTCTGACACCATCTCCCACGTGATCCTTGTAGTGTACATTAAGATAAACTGTAATGTCAAACCAGCCACCATTTTTATGACTGTAAATAAAACTTCAATATGTATAATGCATGTATAATGCATAAGAGGATATCCTATATATCTAAGAGGACAATAAGCAGACAAGTCTCCTTTCTGCCTAACACTTGTAGTCTCTCCTGAAATATTCCTTATGGCAGAGGCATATTTTGTACGTATATCAAGGTACTGTTTCTCTGCTTTACTTGATAATACTCTGTGCACTATGTGATCCATCAACAACAACAACAACGACAAAATTCTATTAAAATGGAAGAAGTCTCAGGAAAAAAATCTAGGGAGTGACTGACCACATCTGTTACAAAGGAAGCTGAATTTATCACAACAGAAAGAGAATCACAGAATCAGGGAATTGTAGGGGCTGAAAGAGACCTCCAGACATCATCGAGTTCAGCCCGCTGCAAAGCAGGCCCTCTACAGCAGCTTACACAGGAAGGCATCCAGGTGCATCCTGAATATCTCCAGAGAAAGAGAAGTTGGTCTTTGTTTTAAATAAACACCTGTATCAGTTGGGTGGATCATCTGGTTGTGTAAATGTCTTCTCCAAAGCAGATCAGAAGAGTGTGAAAGTTTTGTTAAGCCAATCAGATAAGAACACAGGAACTGTGTGTGTGGCTCAGTCCAACATACAGCGTAAAAACTGAAGGAAATTTCAGTTGGAAATAAATGGAAAATGAATTTTGAAGACAGCAACAGGTTTGAGCTGACTTCAACCCATGCATCACCTCCTGACAGCTGGTGACATTCAGCATCTTGATAGTGAGTGTACAGAGACCAGAAATTGGAACCACAGTTCTGTTGTGATCCAACTGTATATTTTAATTGCTAAATTATGGTTCTATTGTGATTTCAGCACACTGCTGTAATCCCTTTGCTAATATAAAATCCTATGTAACATAAACTATTTTCCAGAACCTAGTCAGAGAGTAACAGACTCAGACACAAAAATTGAATTCTGCTCTACTGGTATTGTGCACTGCATGCAGACATAAAAAGACTGATTGAGCTTGGCTAGGGTGAGCATAAGCTTAGAATCACAGAACTGCTCAGGTTGAAAAAGACCTTCAAGATCATCAAGTCCAACAACAACCTAACCATACTACCCTAACTCTAACAACCCTCCACTAAATCATGTCCATGAGCACTACGTCCAAATAGTTTTTAAACACATCCAGGGATGGTGACTCAACCACCTCCCTGGGGACCCTATTCCAGGGCTTAACCACACTTTCTGTAAAGTTCTTCCTGACATCCAACCCAAACCTCCCTCAGTGCAACTTGAGGCCCCTCATCCTGTCACCTGTCACCAGTGAGAAGAGACCAGCCCCACTCTCGCTGCCATCACCTTTCAGGTATTGGAAGAGACAAAAAAGGTCTCCCCTCAGCCTCCTTTTCTGCAGACTAAACAGCCCCAGTTCCTTTGGTTTCTCCTCTTCTCCAAGTCCTTCACAAGCCCTGTTACCCTTCTTTAGACCAGCACCTCAATGTCCTTTCTGTTCTGAGGTGCCCAAAAATGAACACAGTATTTGAGGTGAGGCCTCACCAGTGCCGAGTACAGAGGCAGGATGACTTCTCCAGTCCTGCTCAACACACCATTCCTGATACAAGCCAGGATGCCACTGGCCTTCTCGGCCACCTGGGCACACTGCTGGCTCATATTCAGCCAACTGTCCATCAGTACACCAAGGTCCCTTTCCATCACGCAGCTTTCCAGCCACTTGTCCACAAGCCTGTAGGGCTGCTGGGGGTTGATGTGACCAAATGCAGGACCTGACACTGGGCCCTATTAAAACTCATACAGTTAACCTTGGCCCACCGATCCAGTCTATCCAGGTCCCTCTGTAATGCCTTTCTCCCCTCTGGCAGACCAAAATTCCCTCCCAGCTTGGTGGGAGGGAGTGTTAAATCCTTTCCTGAATACACTCTGACAATATATCTTACTGTGATTCCAAAATCTTACCAATACATCAGTAGATGTATCACATATTTTGGTATGCTTTGATAGTAAGCCTGTGGAGTGGTCTTCATGCCATAAGAGTGACATGTCTGCCCATCATCTCCTTTCAATGGGATGTTTAAGTCTGTTGATATGTGCAATAATATTTTTAAACATAAAATAATGTCTGTTTCTTTAAACTTCTACTATACTTCTATCTGTGACTGCTTCACACATTCATGCAGAATTCTACAATGGATTAATACCAGCCCCTAAAAAGTGGTAACAAGATAATATAAGGCAGAATATTCCCATACATTTGAGAACCTTGTCACTGCCATCTCTAACAGTGGTCAGAGATTCTGATTTTTTATAACTATCATTTTTTACTTCACAGTAACTGTAATAATTTGTTGTAGTAATGAGGTTAAGGTAATGAGGTAATAGGGAAAGCCTTTTTCCCCGAAGAGAATCAGAAACACTTAATGAGACAATTAGTGACTTTAAATAAATACATAACAGCTGTTATAGAACGTACCATATCAAACAATAATTCAGCCTTAGTAGTACTGACACTAGAAAATAATCAGAAATGCCCAACTTCATACTAGTTCCCACTACCACATTTGTACCAGAAAAGAACATTTATAAAGGATCAGTTAATCACTATAATGTAATCTAGGATATACTGGTTCTCACTTATGCAAACATTTGTAGACACCTGTATTCCTCTACACATTTAAGAATAGGGAAACATTTAACAAAATATCTAGACAAAATGAAACCTTAGTCCAGAATGGATTTTGATACAAAGACAACTCCTTCTAGAACAAAGTACACATGAATAGTTGCTTTCCAAACAAGTAAGTGAATGAAATAAATGTTCTCACAAATGTTATTAGTTTAATAGCTCATGCCAAACTTGTTCCAACACTCAAGACCATTGGCTTTGAACGATTTTTGCTTACTAAGTTAAACTCAAATTCTCAGATGGAAAACATTTGGGCCATTTGCAGAATGGACTGTTGCCAGTATTTGCTGATTTAACCCAGCAGATGTGAAAAGCCATAGACACTAATACAGTACAATTTGCTTTTGCCAGTCTCAACAATGATTTTGCTGCTTGGGGTTATGTTCCACTGATGATTCCTGGCTTTGTAGAGCAACATTCTCTGCTATGAAGAGCATGGCAGCATCTGTTATTTTTCAGGTAGTTGAACATAATCTCAGCCCTGGGAGGCATTATATATAGTTTGAAATGTCCTGGAGGAACTAATAAAAAAAAAAAGCCGGTCAGGGAAATAGACTTGGAACTTCGAACTTCACTGCTCCTGCAGTATATCAGCAAACCTCATTTCAGAAATTCTTTTTTTCTTTTAGTAATGAAAGTCTAGCTTTCATAGCAAAGTATGAAAATACAAATATTTAAATTTCTTGTGACAGTACTCTAAAATAGATACACATTTTTGGTTAGAGAGTCTAATTTCTGAATTATTAATGAAGGCCTCAGTTCTCATAAAAATTGTATGTGAGGACAGCCATACTGAATCAGAGCACGACAGGCTAAGCCTAACAGCTTCCTGATTAAATACAGCTTAGAGTTCAAAAGCAAATACCATGATGCTTTATTAAAAAAGTGAAGTATCAAAGAAGTGCGATATATCAGTTGTGGCAGATATCAAAATGTTTCGAAAAGGTCACAAAAATTGAGAGTTCAAAAAAAAAATTTTAAAGGCTAACCTGAATGATATACTTAGATACTGGGATACTCCAATTTTTCCGAGGCATATTATTAGAGTCTTGTAATGAAATCTGCATTCGTTTTGTGATTAAACAATTGCTACACTTTGCTAAGCATACTTGTATTATGAATGTGTAGTACTGTCCTGGTTTTGGAGGGGACAGAGTTCGTGTTCTTTATGGTGTCTGGTACAGTGCTGTGTTTTGGATTTAGGATGAGAATACAGTTGATAATGCACTGATGTTTCAGTAGTTGCAGAGCAGTGCTAACACAGAGCTGAGGAATTTTCAGCTTTCATACTGCCCTGACAGTAAGGAACTAGGGATCCACATGAAGCTGGGAGGGGACGCAGCCAGAACAGCTGGCCCAAACTGGCCAAAAGGGGCATTCCATGCTATATGGCATCACGCCAAGTAATAAAACTGGGAGATTCGGTTGGGGAAGGGATGTGGTCACTGGGGACCTGGCTGGGCATCTGTTGGCAAGCAGCGAGCAATCGTATTACGCGTCATTTGATTCTTTTGCTATTATTATTTTTTTCATTTTTTTCTTTCTGATTATTTCAAACAACTTCTCACACATTTACCTTTTTCAATTCTCTTCATCACCCCACTGTGGGGGGAGTGAGCAAAAGGCTGTGTGGTGCTTAACTGCCTGCTGGGTTAAACCGCTACATATACAATTGCTACACTCTGTTAAAAGCAATTTGTACTTGCATTGTGATTTAAGTGCACTGCTGTATCACTCTGCTAAATCAAAATCCCACATAACTTCAAGTATTCAAATAAGAAAATTCTGCATTATGTTTGAAATCCTCCGTGTATGGAATATTTTAAAGAACCTGGTCAGCATGTATTAGACATTAGCTAGCACGGCTGGGAAGATATTTCCAAGTAAGAGTAATGACAACTTCATCAAAAATAGGCTTTCTGACTTGGTATTAGTTGCAAATAAGAACCTAGTAGAGATAGCCTATATTATAATTAAGAATAGGCAGCGATAAGATTGGCTGCAGACAGAACCACTGTCATTTTGAAGAGAAACAGATTACTACAAATACTAGCAAAGGCTAGCAAAGTGTAACCACTAACTTTGAAAAAGAGGGATAGAAAAACTATAACCAAGGGTTTTATAAACAGAAAAGTAACTCACTGGTTTTATTGATATTTAGGATGAATTTGAAAAATGTAAAGGTTCCAGAAATTTGAAGAAAAGAAAGAAGAGCTAGGCTTGGCTGACTGCTGGTAGTTATTTGTGAGTAGTAGAGAAGTCAGAAGGGAAAAGAGCATGTAATGAACAAGGGAAAAAACAGAAAAGATAACAGTGCATTAGCAATAAACACAGAAAATCAAAATAATTTATTAGACTCAAAGTTGCAGCCTTAAATAATTGTACATAAAGCCCATATGAAAAGGGATCATTTACTACTGCCTACTGAAACAGACTCAAAGTGATTGCCACCATTTATACCATGAACAGTGAATGATCAAGAGATACCGGGTTTAATATTGACCCTCCTAAGAGCGACAGCTCAGATGATTAACAAGAAGAAAGTATTATAAAAGTGTTTGATCCCATGGCAGAAGACTATCAAAGACAAGCAACAGACCTGAATCATTTGCAACCCATATATTCCTCCCTAGTGACTAGAGACACTCAGCATTGTGACAGTGAACATATTATTAAATAGTAATGAAATTCACACTTGTATTGTGGCTGAACTGTATATTGCAAGTGCTACACTCTCCTAAACATAATTTGCACTTATATTGTGATTAAAGTGCATGCAATATCACTCCAGTAAATAAAAATCCTATATCGCTTCAACTGATTTCAAGTAAGTAATTTTTCTATTCTGCATTAAATTCTCCAAACATTAGAGTTCTAAGAGGACCTAATCAGACGATGCTGAAACACAACCTTTTCTCTACCAAATGGTTAAGTTGCTAAAACCACATTTGTATTACCACGTTCCTTCAACTAAGCAACTTTGAAAAAGCTCTGAAGATTCATGCTGTAAAGAATCAGTTTATACCTACACAATCTGTGAAACACTCTTAAAGGATTAAGCATTTTCATTTAGATAACAAAGAAATAAACAAAAAAACCCTTCAATTTTATTTGGCTTCCTTGTTGTTGAAAAAAAATATATATATTCTCTACTTCAAAACAGTGGACCACAGAAGTACCTGTTAAGCGTAAGGGGTAAAAATCAATCTTACAGAGAAATCAACCTTGTTGTTTGTGCTATAGAAGTCCATAACATCAAAGAGCAGGTACTTGATAACTGTGGTCTGATCATCACAGAGATGCTTGAGTCTTTCTATGCTCTGAAAGGTTTCAGTACAACTCTATATTTGTTGCATTCATTTTTATTATAAGTGACAAGTAATCCTCAATATCAGACAGAAGATGCCATGAAATTTTATTTTCCTAATTAGAAGACTCCTGGGAACTGAGGAAGAAAACTTACTGCTCTATCTTCATCTTGCAGCTAGAAATTAGTGAACAGTTGTTCCTGTAACGGAATTGAAACTTGCATCAAAAAAGAAAATTTTATCTAAATTAACAAGTTTTTTGTATCTCGCTGTAATGTAAAAGTGCCAGTGCATAAGGTTTACTGATCCTGAAGAAAGCATGCAGAGGCAAGTTAATATTCACTCGTTTAATAGAGAAGTACTCAATTACCAGGGGTGGCTTGCCAGTTGAGCTTTCCCCGGGTCCTTGTTACTGGTGGTGGCCAGCTGGTAGAATGTCCATCCCCACTGGGGCTTCCCCCGGCAGATAATGGTGGTGGATGGCCACTATGATATCCAACAAACTCCATAGTCCTTCTGCTATATATGTAACAGCAAGAAACAATTGCATTCAAGTAAGCGTGGTCATTCACAGAAACCAAGGATTACTTAGTTACAGCTACAGAGCAGTTTCTCACAAATTCGTCTAGCTAATGCAGAAACTAGGAGCAATTTACTTGGGTTCCCAAGTTTAACAGCCCTTTCTTACAGGCTGGTTGCCTGTTTGTTCCTGGTTCAGGCCATGATCTGTATTTTTCCACTCACTCACCCAGTGATAAAGGAAGAAGTAATTCTCAACACCTGGAGTTATTACTTAAAAAAAATTAACTTGGAAGAGTTTTGGATGTGAATCTTCAAGAGTTGTGTGTTGAGACTGAGAATGGCTGCCTTCACCTTGGTCTTTTGATTAAGTCAAGAAGTTTAAGATGATCAGAGAGCTGGAACACCTCTCCTACGGGGAAAGGTTGAGGGAACTGGGCTTGTTTGGTTTGGAGAGGAGAAAGCTCCAGGGGGACCTCATTGTAGCCTTCCAATGCTTGAAGCAAGCATATAAACAGGACGAGGAATGGCTGTTTACAAAGGTGGACAGTGACAGGACACTATAGTGGAATGGTTTTAAACTGAGACAGGAAGGTTTAGGTTAAATATCAGGAGGAAGTTTTTCACTCAGAGGGTGGTGACACACTGGAACAGGTTGCCCAAGGAGGTTGTGGATGCCCCATCCCTGAAGGCATTCAAGGCCAGGCTGGATGTGGCTCTGAGCAGCCTGGTCTGCTGGTTGGTGACCCTGCACATAGCAGAGGGGTTGGAGCTAGATGATCATTCTGGTCCTTTTCAACCCAGACGATTCTGTGGTTCTATGGTTACCTCCCTCATTCCCAAAACAGCTTAACTTCTTGCTGAACATGAAATACAGAATTCAGCTGTAACAGCTACGGCTTATATTCTCAAAGATTTCTACTAATTCTGGCTAACAAAGTTGAAACATAAGCAACACATTTTCACTGATACTAAAATGCCTGAAATGCCAAATAAAACATTTGAAAAGCAAGCTAAAAAGGTGACTCGCTGATCAAGAAACCACATGTAATAAGTAGTGGCAGGAAGAACTGTCAACACAAAATATAAATAGCATAGTTGTGCTCAAACTTTCATTTTCATATCTAACGTACATTATTGCAATTCCAGTAATTTCATTTGTCTTTACACTGTGCAACTTTAAAGACAAGCCATTCTATTTGCAATTTAGTTCAAAGAGGCATGTCATCAAAATTGAAACAGAAGCAAAAGAAAACCTGCTGGAATTTACTGCATAGCCTATCAGCAAAAAAAAAAAAAAAAAAAAAAATGTAGCTGGCAGTGCAAAACCAGCACATGAATAAACTACAAACTGAAGAGTGGCTGATATCTGCTCTTTTAAAAAGCTTTAATTCACAATGCCATAAAAGACTTACTACCAACTGCTTTCTCCATCCCATTCCCCTATCTAATTTTTTTACAATTTTTTAATGAGCAAATTTTTTCATTTGTATTCTAATTCAATTTGCTTGTGGACACTATTTACCAGCTAGAAGTTGTGACCATCAGATAAAAATCAAAGTGGAATTTTTAGAAACTGTATTACAGACACCACTGTTGACCTCCTTCCAGTACTTGAATAGAGCTTATCGACAGGCGATAGACTGACTTTTTGCATGGTGTGACAGGACAAGAGGAATGGCTTTAAACAAAAAAAGATCAAGATTTAGATTATATGTTAGGAGGACATCAAAAAAGATGGTGAGGCATTGGCAAAGGCTGCCCAGAAAAGCTGAGGATGCCGCATCCCTGAAGGCATTCAAAGCAAGGTTGGATGGGGCCCTAGGCAGCCTGATCTAGCGAGTGGGAACCCCCGTGGCATGGGAGTTGGAACAGGATGGGCTTGTGGTCCCTTCCAAGCAAAGTCACTCTGGGATTCTACGACTATGACATCCAAACACAAGCTTGTTGATTTAGTAGTGATATGCCATATTTTCCTATTGTTTCAAGACATTATCAAAGATCACAAAGTACACATTTTTAAGAAGGGTAAAAATGATGATCCAGAAAACTACAGACCTGTCAGTCTCAACTCTGTGCAGATTCTCCTGGAAGCTATCCTAAGGCACAAAGAAAAGAGGGAGAACCAGCACGGGTTCAGCAAGAGCGAGCCCTACTTGACCAACCTAATGGCTTTTTTTGATGGTGTCACTGCATCAACGGAGAAAAGAAGAGCCACTGATGTCAGCTAAATGGACTTCAGTAAGGTCTTTGACACAGTACACCACAACATCCTTTTCTCCAAATTGGAAATATACAGATTTTAGGGGTGGACTATTCAGTCAATGAAGAAATGGCTGCAGGATCAAGTACAAAGGGTAGTAGTCAATGGCTCTGTATCCAGATGGAGATCAGTGATGAGTGGTGTCTCATAGGGGTCATTTCTGGAACTCATACTCTTTAACATCCTCCTCAGTGACATCGACAGTGGGGTTGAGTGCACCCTCAGCAAGTTTGCAGATTGATACCAAGCTGTAGGCTGTGGTTGACATGCCAAAGGGATAGGATGCCAGCCAGAGGAACGTAGACAGGCTTGAGCAGTGGGTCCAGACGAACCTCATGAGATTCAACAAAACCAAATGCAAGGTCTTGCAACTGGATTGAGACAAAGCCCACTACCAATACAGGCCAGGTATGAAACAACTGAGCACAGCACTGCCAAAAAGGACTCAAAGGTACTGGTGGATGGAAAGCTGGACATGAGCCAGCAGTGTAGCCTCAAAGTCCATAACACCAACCGAATCCTGACCTGCATCAGTAGAAGTGTGGCCACCAGGGTGATAGAGGTGATCCTGCTCCTTTACTCTGAGCTGGTGAGGCCTCACTTGGAGTGCTGTGTCCAGATGGGGAGTCCCCAGCACAGGAGAGACATGGACCTGTTGGAGCATGTCCAGTGGAGGGTGGCAAAGGTGATCCAAAGGATAGAACACCTCTTCTACAAGGACAGGTTGAAAGAGCTGGAGTTGTTCTGCCTGGAGAAGAGAAGGCTCTGAGGAAACCTGAGAGTGGCCCTTCAGTATCTAAAGAGGGAAGAAGGGGATGGACTCTTTAAGAGGGCCTGCTGTGACAGGACAAGGGAAAATGGCTTCAAACATAAACAGGGGGAATATGGTTCGATATAAGGAAAAAATCTTTTACAGTGAGAGTGGTGGGGCACTGACTGGGTTCCCCAGACACGCTGCAGAAGCCCTGTCCCTTGAAAATATTCAACTTTAGGCTGGATGGGGCTCTGAGCAACCTGATTTAGCTGTTGATGTCCCTGTTCATTGCAGAGGAGTCATCATAACGTGTACCTTCATCCTAGTATGATGTGATCCATGTGATGTTAACAATATAAAATTACTGCATTATAAAAATTCAATGAAATATAATCGCTTCTCTACATAAGAACCAAAATAGTATTTTATTTAATTCTTCCTTTTTATGTAATACCTCTTGAGGCACTGTACACATAGACAATGATCCCTGAAAACCAACGCTGGAGTCTTTATTAATACCATAACAGAGTTAACTAACAAGCATTATGTCATCTGTCCAAAAGTTCTGATATGGTAGGCTCTTCTCTCCCATTTTCCTTCTGCCTTCTACAAATTTCCCAGGCTATTAGACAATCTAATACTTACTATCTTCTGTAACACTGTGAAAGTTGTCCAATCTACTTGTCAACACGTGTATCTACAAAAGCAGAAAAATACAGAAAACTCTCTTCCAATCTTCAGGCATCTCCTGTGTAACAATAGCAAGGTCCCTGCACAGATTACTAAAATGGATACTCCGTCAACACTGTACAGAGTACACATGCTAGAAAACAATTGCATTCAATCTCTCTCAGGGACCAATTTCTGTTGAATTCTAAAATCTTGTAATATGTTTTTAGAAATAGCATTAATTTTGTACAGTTAAAAGAATATATCCTTCACAGACAAGAAAAGGCAGTTATCAAAGCAGTACTGGCACTAAAATCAAGTCAGTTCCAATACTGATGGTTTACTATACATCTCCAGATTTTTACAAAGGTAATGATAGCCCTACAAGGCTTGATTTTTATAATTTGGAAAAAAAAAATAGACTATCATAATACCTTGGGACTAAGATAATTTATCACCCTCTGTAACAACACCACAGGTATCTAATCCTCCTTAAAAGTAAGCAATATATTTTCTGTGTTTCTCTTTCTCTTACAGAAACAGAAGTTTGACTCCAGAATATATGCTTACAGAAGGGATATCTGTCCCCTCAGCAAACTTCATAACCAGTTTGCTTGCTGACTGTATAGCTACCCTTGAGGAAGCTGTTAAAAGGCTGCACTAATACAGCAGCAATCACATTTTCATTCTGGCACACTTGATAAAAAGAAATTATACATTTCTCTGTATCTAACACTATACTGCTCACTCTTTTAACAGGTGAAATACATTTTTAAGCTCAGAAAGCTGTTCAATTAGAATTGTAAGGTCTATGTAGAGGACAATGAGTCTTGATGAACCCAAACACCACTGTCCAGCAAATGATGGATAAAGGATACAGGAACTGTTTTGTATTTCCTTCTTCAATCAAAATAATGGTCCTGGCATTAGTGTGTGTCCAATCTGCAGCAGATTGGCTCTGCTTGTGAAAGATGCCAAGGGACAAGAGCTGCTCATGGCTATAATCAGAGTTGCCAGTTCTTGTCATTTCTGGAGATCAGCTGCTAGCTTGACAAGAGGACCAAACACACAGCAAAAGCTTTATATTTGACCTTTCAACACCTCTCTTTCCTAAACAGTTACTAAAAAATTTAACCTACTTATGACATTACTAAAATTGCTTTATATAACCAGACTTCTTGCATCAGTTCAAGCACATCTGACAGGATGCTGACAGCCAATGTAATAAGTGAATGAAGTTTTATTTCATGTCTTAGCAGAAGAAAAATATAGCTCTAAAATTAGCCATTTTCACTATTCATTAAATTCTTGTCCAAGCCACTCTTTCCATTCATGATAGCTTTCTCACTTCATGTTTTATTATCTCAGAATGCAAGGAAAGCTGAATTGCTTTGAAATTCTGAATCATACTTTAAAGAAATCCACAATGAATTCAATCTATAGAATAAAACAGTTTACAGCAAAGTAAAATTTTAGTCAGTTTGACTCTAAAAACAGTTTCTAATGTTGCATGCCCAAACATTGCTGGAAAGAAATCTCTGGGACCAATCAATGCGCAACAGAAGTCAGTATACTTACTCCTTCTGCTGAGTCTGCATTTTACTGCTTAAGTGAGCAGAAATATAACTGCATTGCATACAGAAGAAGAATATTACCACAGGCTAGCATACGTACACTGACGCTAAAACCAAGTTTCATTACAAAAAAAAAAATCAATATTTGGGATGGGACTCAACTCACACTGTACTGCTGCACCTGTATTTCCAAACTGGCAGCTTGGGCTATAATTCTAGGTACTGATTCCCCAGTCCCCTGTATTTGTCATTGTTCAGTATTTGAGGAATTAATTCCACAAAAACAAACAAATACATAGATAATTAGATAAACAAATAAATAAAGGAAAGTTGAGCATCTGATGTACATAGGAAAATACTTTCGGGGAAAAAATAAGATTTTAAATACAGGACAGCAACAGACCACAAAGAAACAATCAACCCAGTCCTTTCTCTGTAGAAGAAACATTCAGGAAACATACACATGAAATATAGGCAGTGGTAACAAGTAAATACAAAACTCAATGTCAAAGCAGTTGTGAGCAAAAAAAATACCAAAAACTAAACTCTGAATTTCTACCAGAGGACTCTGTATTAATACAAAATTCAGAAAGTCTCTGCTAAGATTTAAGCATGCTGTTAAATATGAAAGCATCCTATTTGCAGAATTATAATTCTGAAATGGTTGACAGTGTCAAAGAATGCAGCCTTCTCCTTATTAACGGTCTCTGATCACCTCTATTTGCAGAAACTTCCTAATAGAAGCCTAGCATGTGAAAGACTTCAAATATATTAATTTGAATATAAATTATCTGCATTAGAAATGGCTATAAGCACACCATCCAACTAACGTAACGTGATTTGCAGATGAAGTATAAAGCTCTACTTTCTTTTATTTTCCATAACAGCATCAACCCACTTCTTCTTCTTCCTTTCCTTCTTCCATTTTGTTTACCTTTGTGAATTGACTGAATCCGGTAAACCCAAATATTAACCAATATGAACAATGTATCAATGCACATATCCTCCCTGTAGAAGAACAGATGAGGTAACAGTTATAGTTCCAAGAGACCACAGCATCATAGCCATTATTGGCATCATTACCATTCAGGAACTACACAGAAAAAGAACTAAGTATACATACTGATTAAAATTTCTGGTAATTCCAGAATACGAACAAAGCACACTCAAAAAGGGAACATAATCATCAAAACATTGAAACCGATCAGTCCCCTGATACTTGACAAGAAACATTCTGGAATATGATCAGAAAAATCTCCTTTCACTGGCATTTGACTAGCAACAGATCTCTACCTCACATGTCAGCATGTGTCAGCAAAGCTAGCAAAGCTTCAGTTTTCTAGCCTCCCTCAGCAGTTCTTCCATCTCTGTCTTGGATGTAAACATTCTATTCACCAAAATCTATTGTCTCTCTTCTGTGTTCTCACAAAAACATGCTGATAAATTAGATCACAGAGAGAAGCAGATGCATGAAAATAGTATCAAGCTCTAGTTCCAGCTAGAAAATACCAGTAACTGTCACGTCCAATATAACTCTTAATTACTTCCTTCAGTCAATAAGCAGACGGATGTTTAACAGCTACTTGAAATGGTTCTTTCCTAACAAAAATATACTCTAATCTACCAGGAGGACAATCATTTAGACAGGAAAGACTGGAAGGTATTTAGTGGTATATGACTTCCTTTTTGGAAAGCTGCTATTTTCTCATAAAACTAAGATACCAGGAGGCTGGCAAACTACTGAATAGGGCTGCAAAAGAAGAACACAGTCCTTGAGATCAGTAAACTAGTGCCCTGACATCTTCATCTGGTTAGATTGTAACACAGACAATCCACGCTTAAGAGGGAATTTTACACTATGTTTTAACTATAGCTAATGTTAAATAAGCATCAGCATGCGAAAATACTCTAATCTCTAATTAAAAAAGAGCAATTTCACTACAACGTACCACATATTTATATCTTTAATCACTTTACTAGATGAATCTTAATATTCATATCATCTTTTTTTTTGTGTAAATTATCATAATACTTTCTGAAATACTCTCTGCCTAGCCCTCAAGGTATCCAAACATATCCATGTATGATACAGATCATGTGCCTAAGCTGTCTCTAATTTTCAGAAAGATGCTTAACAGCTAATTGAAGTATTACGTCTGGCAAAACTGAGGTTCAGATAAAGAAAGAGAGAGAGAGAGATTATGGATTTTTCAAACTACTGATAAAGAAGAAACGAATCAAATATTTTTGGCCTGGAACACGGATGGAGATGTAGCGATGAGTTACAGTTAAAATTACAGCATCCAGTTCAACAGTTCCTAAACTGATGCTAACTAGAAGTGTAACATTATTTAGTTAAAAGAAGAAAAATCAATTAATATGCATGCTGTCTTTCTTAGAATTTAAGAAAGTCTACTTGTAGCTGTAATAACCAGCTACTCTTCAGGAGCCATAATAACTGAGAAAGAAAAAGATCAGGAAGCCCAGCAAGACCACTAAAAGTACAAAATTACTGGATTAAGCAAAATAGAGGTACAAAACACTGATAAAAACTGAAGCATAAAGCAATGTTGGACTCAGATCTCCAATGTGATATTAGTTCCATTCTGCACTACAAAAAGAACCAAAATGGTAAAGGGTGTGTGAGGACCAACCCTCATTTCTGCCAGCTCATGGATGTCCAACATTTTGGCTTGCCTGGGTCACATTTAACGAACAGAAATTGTCTTGAGCCACGTATATGTAAACTGCTCCAAAAGTAATGTTTTCCATGGAAAAGTAATTTATTTCCTTGGAAAGGACAATAGATGCAAGGAGTAGAATAGCACTATTTGATATAGCAAATTCTCAGCTACAAAATGCTATTTTTCAACATAGTTACCACCATTAGCTATGCATTTTCCCCAGTGATGAACAACAGCCTGCATGCAACAACTATAAGTATGCACCAGTGAAGGTAACCCAAGGTTGCCCAGAGATATTGTGGAGGCCCTGTCCCTGAAGACACTCAACTCCAGGCTGGATGGGACTCTGAGCAACCTGATCTAGCTGTTGATGTCCCTGTTCATTGCAGAGGAACTGGACTACACGATCTTCAAAGGTCCTCTCCAACTCTAATGACTCTGTAATTCCATGATTCTATTGTTCAATTCCTTTATCAAAAGGGAAAGCACTGCTGCATATTCCTAACTGTTCAAGGTCCTGTGTTTAGCCAGTGTATCAAAATGTATGCAGTTTTTGGCCATCACCTAAGTCAGCACTGCACAGCATTGTCCTCCCTGTGCCCTGCTTTCTGACAACACAGTGTCAGTAGCACAGTGATGGTTTGGGTGTTGCTGAGCAACGGGCACGTGTCTGAGGCCACTCTGCTGGGAAGAGCTGCCACCTTTAAATGACAGGGAGAGGGTGGGCCACATTTCGGGCCATGCTGGGCCACAAGCAGCCCACAGGCCACGGGTTGGACTTGCCTGTGCTAACTGGAAAGGATTCTGAAGAATAATTCCAGAAAAAAAACTGTGAATTACAGAACTAAAACACTAAGGTAATATGAACAAAGTATATATCTGTTTTCCATTTTGATGGATATCTTTGATGCATAGTTCAATAAACTTCACAAGTCACATCTGACAGATTAAAGTAACTTCACTTACTAGCTCTGGCTGGATGTACATGTGATTACTGAGTAAAGAAGATTTTCTTTTGCTATTTATTTTGGAGAAGGAAATCATTACTATGGGTAAACATTGTAGCTTTTGTAGCTTGTCCAGAAGATGGAGAATCTTTAAAGTTAAAGCACTCAAGTAAGGCTCCAAATAAAGAACATCTGATAAATTCTAAGCATTTTTTAACTTTTTGGATCACCACAGTATCTAATTACAGAGCACTAAATTTAATGGCTGGAGAATTATTTAGCATTTATTGAGTACAGAATCATGTTCAATATATCAGTGTAGTTTATTGTAATTACTTATGCACATGCTTCTTTTTCTTAATTCCTACTTCATTATACCCCTTGAAATGCCTTAAGGTACCAAGTGATATATAATTAAAGTACCATATAATACATAATAACATCCATACCAGCAACTTACAGTTAAGAATCAAGCAAGTATATACAAAATTATTAACTAATATTAAGCTTCTTATTTATGCATTTAAACATTTGAAAATAAATACTGTAAGTACCTAAATGCTGAATCAGAATCTCTGTCTTATACATTCCCATGCATGTTACTTACCCTACTTTCAGTTGCTTTCCAAGTCTTCAAAGAGAGCAGAAAACTGATCTAATAAAATTTTTAGAGAATTGTTCATCTGGGGAAATGGTGAGGAGACCTTTCTCTGCTTCTCATTTTCAAAGATTACTTTATATGTCTAGAAACAGAACTATGTTCTTGCATCTCTTCTTATGCTTGTGAAAATACAGATTTTACTTTTAACATCTACACAACTCCTTAGATACAATTTGAACCATGAGAACCATTAGAACAGTTTAACCGTTACAACAGTTTAACATGACTAAGTGTCAGATCTGCACCTGGAAAGGGACAACCCTGGCAATACATTCAGTCTCTGAGATGACATGCTGGGGAGCTGCCCCTCTGAGAGGGATCTGGGTGTCCTGGTCAACAGCAGCGCACCCAGGCAGCCAGGAGGGCCCATCACACCCTAGGATGCACGAACATGGGGT
The DNA here is from genome assembly GCF_016699485.2 of Gallus gallus. Taxonomy (NCBI): domain Eukaryota; kingdom Metazoa; phylum Chordata; class Aves; order Galliformes; family Phasianidae; genus Gallus; species Gallus gallus. The sequence continues at coordinate 28,685,504 of NC_052572.1, read as the reverse complement.
TGCCAGTTGGCTGAGGGAAATGACTGTTCAGCTCCACAGGGCACTGCTGCAGCCTCACCTTCAGGCATCATAGTACAAACAGGACATAAAATGATTACAGAGTATGCAAAGGAGGGCTACAAAAATGCTGAAGGCTCTGAAGGGGAAGACGTGAGAAGAGGCTGAAGTCCCTTAGTTTTTCCAACCTAGAGCAGAGCAGGCTGAGGGGAGGCCTCATGGCGGCCTGGAGCTCCTCAAGAGGTGAGTGGAGGGGCAGCACTGAGCTCTGCTCTCTGGTGACAGTGACAGGGCCCAAGGGGACAGCACCAACAGATGCAACAGGAGAGGTTCACGTTGGCTACCAGAAAGAGATTCTTCACTGAGAAGGTGGTTAGGCAGAGGAACAGGGTCCTCAAAGCAGTGGTAATGGCCTCAGGCTGCTGGAGCTCATCTTTATGGGTCCCTTCCAACTTAGCATATTCTATGATTTTATGACTCTCTGTCCAAAGATATGAGAAATGTAGAGGAATTCTGTTTAAAATGATCCTTTTAATAACTTGTAAAACAATAGAATAAAACAACACAGTAAAATCAAAACTTCAAGAAAAAGAAGTTCATTCTTTCTTTCAATATTAAACTAGGCTAAAACCTGGAAATCAAGGCATAAATAAAGCCCAGAAGTCAGTAGCATTTTCCTTGAATGAGAACTAGAATATCTTAAAAGATTGACTCCAAAATGTCCAAAGTCTATGACAAAGGCAAACAACAAGAAAAAAAAGAGGCTTTAAAGTAATATAGGAGGACTATGACTTACATGTAAGGTCTTTATTCAAAGGATTCTTGTGTCATTTTTATCTGTGTTTACACAATAAAAAGTTTATAGAATTATTCAGGTTGGAAAAGTCCAACCACAACCTAACCATTCTACCCTAACTCTAACAACTCTCTGCTAAATCATGTCCCTGAGCACGACATCCAAACGACTTTTAAACACATCAAGGGATGTGTTTAAACCACCTCCCTGGGGAGCCTATTCCAGGGCTTAGCAACCCTTTTTGTAACAAAGTTTTTCCTGATATCCAACCAAAACCTCCACTGGCGCAACTTGAGGACACTTCCCCTCATCCTGTCACCTGTCACCAGTGAGAAGAGACCAATCCCACTCTTGCTGAAATCACATTTCAGGTAGATGAAGGCAGCAATAAGGTCTCCCATCAGCGTACTCTTCCCCAGACTAAACAGCCCAAAATCCTTCATTTGCTCCTCATAGGGCATATTCTCCAAGCCCTTCACAAGCCTTATTGCCCTCCTTTGAACCTGCTCCTGATTGCTCATAAACTCAGCTGCTCTGAGAAACAAAGATGATTTGACTGGTGAACGCAGAACTCTTATATGACTTCTATTAAGAGGATTTTTCAACAATAGATCCAATGCTTTTAGAAGAACCTGAATAGTAAAAATAGAATAGTGCATTCAAAGGCCACATGGAATGGTCTTCGTGCAATCATCCTACAATGCTGGTATCTCCCATATAGAAAGAAAATTTTGTTGTTGTTTGTGAAAATGACCACATATGGTCTAAGGACAAAATAGGAGTATAAAAAAATTTACTAAGCAGTACACTCACCTTCATCACTAGTTGCTTGCTGTTTAACCAAAGTCATTGGAGATCTAGCTGGGGGTTTATTTAGTGGATGACGCCAGCTCTTAGATACTTTCTTTCCTTCAGCTTCTGATGACTGAAAGGTAAAAGCACAACTAATTTAGCATGGAATTCTACAATTAATTTTAATCAACAAAACCATTCTTCTATAAATGAGCACAGACACCAATTTCTTAGTACTATAAGGGTACTCAAAGCACCTTTAAAGTCACAATAAAATATCTGTCTGTAATGGAGAACACAATCTCCAACTAAAAAAAAGCAACCTTTTTCAAACACAAATTATTTGAGGTGTAAGTTACAATAGCCTTTTCCACACTTATATAATGTAAGTCCTCCTTTGCATAGGTAATGTTTGAGAGGAAGAACAGCCTAATAATTCTGCAGAATCAGAAATACAATGCAAACATTAACTGTGGTTGTGAAAATGAGGCAGCAATGAGGCACTCAATTTGTGACAGAGTGCAAAACATGTGAGGAAACTATCATTGTGGGAGTTTAAGAAAAAAAATGGATTTGGAGTTGATACAAAAAAAATTAAGCATCCTAACTGGATTTACATGCAAATTCCTTCCTCCCTTATATGACCCTATGGACTTTCAGCATGAAATTAACCATCGTGAACTAATAGCAATGTTGCAATCTCTAGAAGTGTATCTTTGCCAACTCCAGATTTTGGGTGACAGTGGGAGAAACCATAAAGTAAACAGTTGCTCGTTCCTCAATAGAGGAAGCACAATCATAATGGCAAAAGGTTGAGGACAATCTCACACAAGTCTTATGGGCCACACTGTTTTGCTCCTCAGAACTAAGAAAGTAACCCAGCAGGTTTCATATCTGTGCCTTGATTGCTTTGAGAATTAGAAATTACATATTAATTGTAAAGTCAATTACAAGACACATTTACTATGATTAGCAGAGGAAAGATGCGGCTAAAGCACTGGACAGCTTGATGATCTGGAAGAAGTTACCATCAAATTATGAAGGAACAGATCTGCTTTTTTAATTGCATCTGTGCAGCACACTTGCAAGTTTTAAGTAAGAATTTATAACAAAAACACATTAAAGAGTAAGCAATTATATAGGGGAACATTTGAAGCCTCATGTTATATGTAACATACAAATGGCTGAAAAGCATAGAAAGAGATAAATATAACCTCCAATGCAGGATGCTTATTAAAGCTAACAAAGCCAATAAAAAATCATTAGTGCATACTTCCTGACTGTAAAATGCTTGGAGTGATTTTAATTTTACCTCCCAGTTTCCCATTAAGACTGGCAATCTGGCAGTAGATCACCAGCTCCATCTCCGCCAAACTGGGAAACTGCCAAACTTATAAAACTACTGTGACTAGCACTACAGCTTTGTATTTTTCATTATGCTTCCTAAAATCAATGCTACTCACTCTTCCACAGCACAACAACAGCAGTACAATAGAACAGAAGAGAATAGTTAAATTCAGTTCAAAGGAGCTTTCAAACACCATCTAGTCCAACTGGCTGGTCACTTCAGGAATAACTGAGAGCTAAAGCAAAATTAGAACACTGCCCATATGCCTCCTGAAACACTGACAGGGATGGGCTACTAATCATCTCTAGGAAGCCTGTTCGAGTATCTGATCATCATCACCATATAGAAATGCATCCTAATGCACAATTTGAATCTCCTATGGCAGCTTTGTGCCATTCCTGCCCCGCCATAAGTTCCAAGGAACAGAGTTCAGCAGCTTCCACTGCTTTCCTTCCTCAGGGAGCTGTATTGACTCTTGGCCTCCTTGACTGGGTAACCTGACTGTACTCAGACTCTCCTCCCTGGACATTAATTCTAGCCCTCCTACTAGATCCTTTGCCCCCTTCTGGATTCTTAATGTAAGAATGGGTACAAAACAAACAAACAAACAAAACAAAACAAAAAATATTTTTTGAAATACGAATTCGTGATACTAAATACAGTATTCATTTCTAACTGTGCATAACACAAAACCATGAGGAGTGACTAAATCAAAAGTCATTCAGACATACAGATAGACCCCTAAAGTCTACAGAGTTGGGCTGACAAAAATATTATGAAGTTCAACAAGAAGAAATGCAGTGTCCTGCAAGTGAGAGGAACAGCCTCAAGCACCAGGACATGCTGGGCGTCACCCAGCTGGAAAGGAGCATGGCAGAAAAAGCCTTTTGAGGTCCTCATGGACACCAAATTGAACATACGTCAGCAACGTGCTCTTGCAGCTACAAAAGATGATGGCATTCTTGGCTGTATCTGGAGTCCTGTGTCCAATTCTGGGCTCCCCAGTTCAAGAAAGACAGGGAGAGAGTCCAGTCACTAACAGGGCTACAAAGATGATCACGAGACTGGAGCACCTCTACTGGTGGGAGCCTCTACGAGGCTGGGAGAGCTGGGACTTCAGGATGGAGAGAAGGTTCAGGTGGGGATCTTACCAGTGTGTATAAACACCTCAAGAGAGTGTGGGCCAGACTCTTTTCAGTGGTGCCCATGTCAGGACAAGAAGCAGTGGGCACAAACTGGAACACAAGAGGTACTGTCTAAACACCAGGAATCACTTCTTTACTATGTGGATGATGGAACACTGGCACAGGTTGCCTAGTGGCTGTGGAGTCTCCCTCCAAGGAGATCTTCAAATGCCACCTGGCACGGTCTCGGTTACCATGCTCTGGGTGAACTTGCTTGAGCAAGACAGTTGGACTGAATGACCTCCAGAGGTCCCCTCCAACATCTGCCATTCTGTGATTATGTAATAATTTGTATTTCAGGTTCATCGCATTTCTGGTCAATTAAAGCTCATTGCCTTGTTAACAGTGGCAGACAGTGAACACAGGAATACCTTGAGAGTAGTCCTTGACAGATCAGATTCACAGATACAAAGTGAGATCAGTAAAAATCTAAAATCAGAGGGAAAACACATCAGGAAGTCAGATCCAAGAAATCCTCCCTTTCCATTTTCTCTCTCATCTGAACACTTCACAAGATGCTGAAATTAACATTTGATTAAAATCATGCATATTGTTAACTGCCTTACAATGGATACTAGTTCTCATTAGGAACAGGTTTAGTCATGTATTAAATCAGGAATATATTAATATAATGATGAAAATTTGCTTCACATACATTGGATGTTTCCATGTCATCATCTTCATTCCTTTTTACAACTGGCACTTCACCATGTCCCACCCTATTTCCACTTTCCAGGTCGCTGACATCATCCTCTGTAGAGACATTCACCTTTTTAGCTGGGCTTTCTGCCTCAGAATTACGTTGCTGGCACTTCAGGTATGGTACGGATGATTTAGACTTATGCTGAGTTTTCAAACTCTCTTCTTTCTTACAGCTTCTTGAAGTGGGCACACAGGAACCTGGATCTTCAAATATAATGAGAGAGTCACTGGAATCTTCCTTGTCCTCATCAGCTTTTGGTTCCACTCGTAAAGGAACAGGACAGGAAAACGAGTCTGAAAGGATGCTTCCTGTAGATCAAAAATATGGCTTCTTAATAAATCTCACGTTATATTACTGCATTTCATTTCAAAACAACCTGAATTATTCAAATAAAGAATACAGCTACTCATTTAGAAATCATACAAAAAAAACAATGTAGTAGAAGAATATACATAAAAGCGGAGTAAAGGTTTGATCACAGAATAAATTAAATGTAAAATTTTGAGTTTGGAGTGTGAAATATAGCTTTAATCTTTTAATGGGCATTTTGTGTTTGAATTGCAACAGTTTTAAGTGATCCAAAATAATCAATATTCATGTAGCTTGTTTACTCTGACAGCTCGCAAGCACTTTTACTGGCTGAAAAAAACCGACAATATAAAAGGTTGGTATATTGACCTTTATGATCTGCATTTATATGTATTATGCCAGTTTTACAAATGAAAATAAACAAAGACTAATGGTTTATAATTAGGAAAATATATTCCAAATAGATACCAAGAATATTTTTGAAAGCGACAGCACCAGTCTAAAAATGAAAAGCAATTAGCATAAATTTATAGTTCAGCAATTACTGTAATTTCATATTTCAGTGAAATTTCAACCTTCAGTGCTGAAGGGTGAATTTGTGTGGATTTTACTTTGTTGAAATTCTTTATCTGTGGATGTTTCCATGGATTTCCATGCTTTCTGAGATGTTCTCAGACAGAACAGGAGGCTGGAGAGGTGACCCAAAAAATATGCTCTCAAAGAACTCTATGCCACACACCCCAGTGTACTTTTCAGCAGCACTTCCAAGGCAATAAAGAAAAAGGTCTACAAAGCCCCTTTTCACTTTTTCTTCAGAATGGTTTTTTCAATGTGCTCTTCTGATAAAATGACAGATCAAATTAGAAAACTGATAGAAAGCCCATCCAATAACAAAACAGATTCTATGCAAATGAAGACTACTGCCCTGATAGAGCATAATGAATGTACTTGCCAGAGAGATTCAGGACAAATCCCTTCATTTGGAGCTACTAGTATTACATCTAAAACGGTCCTTTAAAACCAGAAAAACAGCCTGTGTATGTGCAACCAAATTTTTAGTATAAATTTGAAATCTTAGGACTGTTCCCAAAGGTAAAATTTCAGTTTGCCTTTCAGAACAGGAATGCATATACTTGAACTACAGTGAAATTCAATATTAAGAGAAAGAATAATCTACAGAATAGATTAAACGTATCAGTAGATCTCAGTACAAAATCACTGTAGGGAACAGAACACCTTTGACTTGACAATACTTTTATAACTTGTATTATCAGACAGTTAAATGAAAAGTGACAGTAATTTTGTAGTCTCAAAATAGAGCTTTTTTTTTCTTTGCACAAACACAGACCACTTCTAATATGCAGTACTCTTGATAAAAATACCTGTAGTGCATTGCAAGTATATATGTTCAATACTGCCTGCATCACTGGTTAGTCATCCCATGTCATTTCCCACTTTTTTTTTTTGCTGTACAGTTGATATTACAGGTGCTATACAGGTGATGCTACTCTCAGTTCTTAATAGTAATTTGATCATTCGTTTTTACTGAATCAACCTTCCCACTGTAACTTTATAAGTACTTAGCTTTAGTATGCTACTTAGGATAGAAATGCTTTAATATCAACTGATCTGTGGCATTAGAGAATCTACAGCCTACAACTTACATGTGAAAAATCATCTGTCCTTATCTCACCTGCAACCTTGACATTATCCAGCAAATGTTGATCCAGCTGCATTCTACTACTGCTTTCTTCTTCCCCAGAAGGCACTTCTGTATTTAGCGGTCTCACTTTTTCTTCTGGTTTTTCATTGACCTTGAAGCCATCAGTAGTTGCTTCAGTCTCTTTGATTTCTGCACCAGTTGCCACAGCAGATTGTCTCTTGTCCCCTGGAGTTTTAAGCTTTTTAGATCGAGATCTGTTGTGCTGGAAGCTGTTATAAGAGATATTGCTGTCAGAGTAGAGTCTGTCTTGGATAAGATAAAATGTCTACCAATATATATGTCCCTTTCACCTGCTTAAAGTGGTAAGACCTGACAATTTTTCATCTTTTTGTGTTGAGATAGTGTTTACAATTTATTAAGTGATAGATTAACTATTTGATTTAACCTTCTAATCTTTTTCACCATTCTATGATGGAAGTTATTAAACTGTAAAATAATTCTACGTAACTATCACTTAACCAGCATCCTAATTAGTTTTTTGATGAACAATTCTTTTGAACTTGAAAGAGATCAACCATTAAGAAAGTAATGAAAGCAGAAGTCTCTCAAATGTGCTAAAACCAGGTGCTACTTCCCATACCAATGCTAGCAAAATACTAGACTAAGTATCCTTATAAAATCAGGACTATCTGCATATCACAGAAGGTTTTATAAGCATTTTAATACAGACAAGCATCTGAATGAACAAAAAATTCTGTTCACCAAATATTTTGAACATGTATTATATCATACAATAAATTTGACAACGACTTTTTAAAAACCAAACTTGAAATAAAGTCTTCTGTACAGGTTTTTGCACCTTCGGAAGCTAAAGAGAGAAGGTGAAACAACAGAGCTCTGAGTCTCTTTCAGGAACAGGTTTGCAATTTATGTGCTCAGGATAAATGGAAGAGGAGACTGGAGTCCCATTTCAAATTCAACTCTGTGATACCAAAAGAGAAGATCTGGATCTGACTGATCATATATCAGATTGTAAAACTGATGATGCATTTGTGATAAATGCCCAACAACCGGAGGAAAAACAGGATATTTTACAAAGGCCTTGTATGTTAGACCCTAAACGCCTCCAAACAAACAAACAAACAAACAAACAAATAAATAAATAAATAAAGTTTTGTTAACCCTTCCCCTTTACCCAGTATCCACTAATCTACACCTTTCAACATCCGCTAAAATATTAACAGCAAGAGTTGCATTTCTATAAAATTGTAATTCCAGAAAATCTATCCAAGTATGACACAACCAGTACCATAACTGTTTTTATGCAGTTCTATTGAAGCAAAGTATTTCAGCTTCAAATGTCAAAGTTACGTTACATAAGTACATTCATGAAAATCCCCATATGTGGTATTCCAATTTTCCCCCTGTTGCAACTTACACAATTCCCAAAATCAAAATAATTACAAATTTCAGTTGACACATTATAGTAGAAATGAAGCTGAACAAATACTTCATTCTCCCTTTGTAAGACTCATTATTACCATGGCTGAACAAAAGCCAATTCAAGAATTAAACAACATAGGAATTGTGTTTATTAGCTCAGCTGAGTGCATGAAATCACATTATGTGTTCCTGTGATAATGCTTTCAATATGATTTTTAAAAAGTCTTTGCTTATAGTTAAAACGGCATCCAAGTGTAAAGGTGCAGTTATGCCACAACAAAACTTACTACAGAGCAAAAGGGCATTGAATTAACAAATCAACTAAATCATTCTATTTGGGTTAACACTGTACCCTTATAAGAAACTGGTCACTCACCTTCTTTATTAGCTGTCTTTAATAACTGATTATATCTCACAAACTACTCTTAGCAACCCGAGAACAAACCCAATGTTACATTCCTCAGCTACATTTCTTCTCTACAACAGGAGTTGGGTTGTATGGGTTGATTTTTTTTTTCTTAACTTCCAGAATAAAGACATGCACTCAAGAAAAAAAATGATGAAATTCAAAGTTTAACAGAACTTTGGAAAGGTATTATCCTTAGCCCAGAAAACTTCACAGTAACTAGATATCAATACAACAGTCACTCTACGCTAGAAGCTATGATCTTTATTAGATAATGAAAATCCATAAAAATCATGTTCAGTAAAATCAAGACAGGAAAGCAGTAGTGTAGAAACAAAACATATCTGTGCTATGTAAACAAGAGACGTGATGAGCACCAAGAAAATGAAACCAGCTATAAAACTGCTTTAATAGGTCGGGATTTGAAATCTTTAGTGCCAAGCTGAGACTTTTTTCCTCCTATTTTCGTTAGTGGTGCAAACATAAACAACTGGAATTTAGACTCTTCTTAATGATCTATCACTGACCTGAGGTAGATACAGAAAGGTTTTAGCTGCTGCACTGAGTCTGCCAAACAAGCAATGATATTTCCTTAGAACTAGATTGTACTGAGGGCCAAGACTGTTGCTAGAGACATCATATGGCTGCTGGGATTCTGACACAGTTTCATGCCTTCTTTTTCCAATTTAATCCCTATCTCACCTGTGATGATGACACTTCTCTCTTATTTTTTGAATGCAGAAGTCACTAGAAACAATGAAATTTTGTTTGGAATAATATTTACTAAAGAATGATTCTAAACTCCACACTAGAATGAATTTTGATGCTCTCTATGCTCATTAACTTCAGCTATGCGTGTAAGTTAAGAATGAACTTTTCATAGTCACTCTGAAAGAAGACTCACTTATCCCCACATTTAGAACAGCAAATAATGTAAATAAAATAAATTTATCCAAGTAAACAAGCTAGAATAGAATGTCAAAGAAAAACAAAAGAACCAAGGAAATAGACATCGTACTGAAAACAACCAAATGAAGGATAAAGAAACAAATACCTCTCAGAAAGTTTTCTTATTTTCTTTCTTCTTTGCAGCCACATCCTTACTTCAGGTGTTGATTCAGGCGTGGGCTTCGTATGATCAATGGTATATAAATCTTTGCCTTGTTTCCACAGCTGGTATCTGTCTGGCTGAAACTTCCTCACAAAAACATCCATGGATATTGTCACCATGTCTTTCCTGCAGGTGCACTGCAAAAGAACAGAGGAATTTGAGAGACATATTGTATAATATGCCACAGCTTGTAGTTAAAAAAATCAAAAGCAAAAATCCCACATGTGAAATCCAATTCTTCCAGTGGTAAGAAGAATTCAAAGATGTTAATTCAGCAAACGTGATATTCCAGGATATTATAGAGGTATTTCAGCTCTATTAAAACTTGACTTATTTCTAAAGCTAAGAACAAAAAGAAACCATAGCCTCACTTTTAGCTCTATTAACTGTGCTTTGTAACTTTAAGGATAATATACTGAATCCAAACACTGCATAAATCCTCAGCAGCATCATTTTCTTCTTTAAAAAAGTGACATACTAGCCACATGTTCAGAAGGTATTTGCAGGCGTTTATAGTGTTCCAACTTTTACATCTCTTTTAATGAGAAATTTGTTAGTTAAGGAATGCACACAAGTATCACACCAAGTTTCAGTTTTGTTTGGGTTTTCCTACAAAGAGGAAGAAACAGGCAAGAATAGGGTGCAGACACTTCAGAATTTTGTGTTTTAAAGTCTAGCACAGTGTTATAAACCTGCAATCTAGCCTTCTGTGCAATGTAGATCTTAAAATCTCATGTACTACTTCCCTCAGCAACTTCACTTTGGTCTCTGATCAATAATCTTTGCACTGCTCTTTCAAATCCTGCTTATCAGTAGAATATTTTATACTAATTGAATTAACACTTAACAATTGTGAAAATGCATGGGATTCCTTGAAAGAAACACCATAAATGCTAAGAGATTATTTTAAAACTGAAGTTATTTTTCCGAAGCTTCAAAGTACTTACTATAAGAGGCGGCAGCAAATAAATCAATATGTCTGCAGTACATATATTATTCAGATTAAAAGCAAATTGGCTAAAAAAATAGATTCTTAAGTGGAAAAACTTTCAAAGAATTTAATACTATAGATAAATGACTGTGTTAATAGGCAAAACTGAGATAACGTTTTCTTTAAGGTAAACAGTGATACACAAAAAATGCTGAATGTATAGCCTGGCTTTGCAGCTTGCTACAGTTAATTTAAAAGGGGTGAAGAAACATGGAAGGTGTTTACTGCTACAAAAATTGAAGCACACTTGTGACAGACTGCTAGTGTTTATTAGCTTGCTTTCTGTAGGATGGATGCAAATTCTTTTGTCTGCTCTTTCTACCTATTTCTAATCTACTTTTCTTTTTCTTGAAAAGCGTAGGTAGTGTAATGAAAAGAAAGAATCAAGATGTATTAACAAGTTTGCTTTCCCTTCAATCTAAGACAAAATGGAAAAACCTGAAGGCAAAATCTAGAATACAGTGATGACTTAATAGGAAGTTACTGCAAACACAAAATCTTTTAAAATGCTTTGCCAAATTTTAGTTAGCACAAGTCATTTTTTTAAATTTAGCATCAGATGAGGCCCAATCTCCATATAAAATTATCTTGTTGACCATGTTTTTAAACTTAAGGATACAAATAATCTATTATTTCATTCTTTGAAACTGTTATGTCTCAGAAATCTGATAACTCTATCACAAAATCATAGGGTTTAGAAGGGATCACTGGAGATCATCTAGTCCAGAATGTTGTGGGTTGCACAGAATACTGTTCTTCAAAAGGTAATCCTGTTCTTTCGTCATTGGTACACTTACAGTATGATGCATTCATTTTTTGATTAAATGCATTGTTCCATGAAATATCTCTGAATTTATATTATGTTCGTTATGTACGTATTCATTATGTTCATTAACTACAACACTCCCTGTTGGAAAGTTTCCTCCCCATTTTGAATTCAAAATGGAGTGGGTTTCTGAATAATGAGATAAGGCATACCCATACTTGATGCTATCATCACAGCCTCATTCCACATATTTCCAAATAGTTCCAATCAAAACACAGCAGAGCAGTGTCCCAATAAAGTCCCCACTACTACTGCTGTAGTAATATGTAGGGACTGCCATGCGGAAAAGCCATGTGCAACCTGCAGACCAGAGTAATCGCAAAGTTGGCTTCTTCATCCTCTTCCATCTTCATACAGAAAGCAGAAATACATCGCAGCCTGATAATTGCTGTAAAGTCAGTTACTACCATTTCAATAGCCATAGTTTAGAAGAATCTGCCACAATAGATTCGATACTACTAAACTACAATTTAAAGATAATTCTTATAAACTTCTAATTCTTAAGAAATGAATGCTTAAGTTTCAAAAAAAAAAAAAATACAAACTACTCAAAGAATAACAATGTTATCTGTTTAAAACTACATTTTATTTAATTCACATGTTTAAAGTAAGTCGGTTAAATCTCACATTCACCTGAAAAAATGGCTAGATTAAGTCATTCGAATGTCAACATTAATACACTGCATTTTCATAACACTACTCTATAATGGAAGATTAAACAAAAAGAAGAAGAAGCTGGGGGTGAAACGATTGAGCACAGCACTGCCAAAAAAAAAGACTTTGGGTGCCTCTCCTATAAGAATAGGCTGAAAGAGATGATCTGTTCAGCCTGGAGAAGAGAAGGGTGTGAGGTGAACTGATAGCAGTCTTTCAGTATCTAAAGGGAAGCTACAGGAAAGAAGGTGACAGACTCTTCAGCAGGATCTGACAGAACAAAGGGAAATGGTTTCAAGCTTAAAGAGGGGAGACTTATGTTGGATATAAGGAAATGTCTTTTATACTGAGGGTGGTGAGGCATTCAAACAGGTTGCCCAGAGACGTGTTTACTGTCCCATCCCTGGAGACTTTCAAGGCCAGGCTGGATCAGGCCCTGGGCAAGCTGATCTAGCTGTGGCATCCCTGTTCACTGCAGAAGAGTGGGTCAAATGACCTTTAACAGTCCCTTCCAACTGTAAAGATTCTATGATTCTATGATTCTAAGAAAAGTAAAATTGAAATTGTAGTTTTAATCGGTTGCATTTAATATTAGTTTTTATCTAAAAGTATCTGATCAGAATTTTCAAATAAAATTTATCTATTTATTTATCAATCTACCTACAGACATTCTGTTTAACACTTGGCATCATTTGAAACTGTCTCATTTATCTAGTCCTTGATCAGTCGCAATAAACAGTAGCAGAAAAGGAACTGAGGTATCTGGAGAGTGAAAGATGCGTATGCAGTTGGTGCATTACATTATTTTCCATTTCTAAAAATAATATGTGTATTACATACAAGAAACACTGTTATCTCTCAGTTTATACACAAAATCCCTTCAATTTCAAGATGTACTGCACCACACACAAGAGAAAAGTGTTGTTTAAATAAAAATGTAAAGAATTATTGGTTTTGTTGTTAACTGTAAGACTTCCAGCAGTTTGGGGGGGGGGGGGGGGGGGGGGGAAGCCATTATTTAAACCCAAAGAATAAAAAAACATCAAGAAAAAATGCATTGTCTGATGGAATCATAATAATACATGAAAAGAATTACGTCTAAGTGAGGCACAGAATTTCTGTCTTTCAGCAATCTTTGATGAATTTCCACTACACTTTAACAGTAGTGCTGCAAGTAGCTTAAAAATAAATACCAGATACTAGGAATATAATTGATTTTTTTCTAGAAGTTTTTAAGCTGCTAAAGATGTACATCTCTGAGTAAAAAGAAACAGAGAAACATCATGCTCAGCACTACTACTGCTTACCTGAAATACAGAATATATAGAAATACATATACATAAATATATATAGAAAATACAGAAAATGCAGAAGACAAGCTTCTAGCTACTGGAGTAGCTAGATAATTGGATAAATATTTGGAATTACCATATTAGACAGTAAAAACAGGTGTGTTCTGAAAACTACTTTCACTCACTTTCCCTAAAATAATCCAAGGAAAAAAACGGAAAGAATGGGAGAAAAAAAACAGTGGTTTTGAGGTTTTGATAAATAAAGTAGAGGAGGTTTGGGGGGGTTTTTCTTGGTGGGAACAATGTTCTTTTTTCATTTCCCATTAGAATGACATACAGCTGACAGTTACCTGACTTCCAGCTTATAAGACAAAAAGTGAATGAAAGCTTCTGTTTCCAAAGTAAAACTAAACACCATTTTGACTGACAAGCCTCAAGGGATACAGGTACAGGGCATACCACTTTATACTAAAATATTTACTACATTACATTCTCAGATGATAATATTAATCGCCTAACATATTTAAGAGTAGATATAAAATCAAAGATGTTAAATCACTAAAATCCTATTATCAGAAAAATAAAAACAATTAAAAATACCAGTCACTACTTCTATAAAATAGTATAAGGAACAATAACTACCTCAGTGAGCAGACACACCTAACTGACTGAGGCCACTGTCTACCAGTGTTCGTACTTTAGGAGTAGCCCTCTGGTGGCAGGTAACAAAAGATGACAAAATGGGCATGTTTAGAACATCCTGGCCAAGACTGGTATGTGTTGATAAAAGTGAGAAAACATTAGGTACTACACAGCATACCTAATACAGTCCTACCTACAGATAAAATACTACTCACAAATAATGTACATAACCCACAACACAAAAAAAGCATGTAAAATGCAGCTGATGTTGGGATAGGCAAACAGCCCAGCCCATACAATGGAAGGAGTTATTTTCTATATGCAGAAGAATCCCTCTGAAACATACTCTTCAATCAAAGATTAGTTAATCAGAGTAATTAAGGGAACAGAATCCTCTCCCAGTCTTTTGGTACTATGAATATCATCAAACTAACAATTACTTTTATTATTTCATCTATTGTAAAGACACAGCTTGGAGGTAAGAAATTCAGATAACATTTATTAGTAAACGCAGGCCTTTTTAGCAATGACAGTGAAGAAAAATGTATCAGCAACTTTAACCAATTGGTATAAACAAATGTGATATATATTTGTAATGAGAAAAAACTACCTAAGCAAGGCATGCTTAGCCACAATATTTTCTTTTTCCAAATAAATGTTATTTATAAATGGAAGCAAAGAATAACTACTTTGTTTAAAAAAAAAAAATCAAATTATTCTAACTTGTTTCTCTAATTCGGAAAAATTGAGATGAATAATGTCAAGCTTCTAGATCTACGCCTGTTTGACGCCTACCCAAGCATCTTTTAAAATAGGATCCTTTACCTAACTACTCTCACTGAGATAATGGTAAGATTCATGTTTTGACCAGTCATATTTTGACCATATCACATCTACACTAAAAAAAAACTCTTTAAATTTTATTAGACCATTAAGAACGAGTACATGTCCCTCCTTTATGTAAGCTTTTTTTTTTTTTTTTTTTTTTAATTGTTGCATCTTGTACACTGTAGGTAAAATTTCACTCTATACACCTGTGGGACAGCAGAAGAAATGAAAATTTCACTTCTTCACATGAGGAGAATGGACATCCATAAAACATAAAACAAATCAACAAATAAACAAGACAAGGAAAGTATCAGGCTGTTAAACTTTATATGCTATGCAAATCACAGTCAAAAAATGCACTCTAAAAAAAATCATCTTGTTAAGGTATTTAGAATCAGAATCACCAAAGTTGAAAAGACCTCTAAGATCACCTAGTCCAGTTTTCCACCTACCACCAATATTTCCCCACTAAACCACGTCCATTAGTACAAGATCTAAACCATGACCCCTTAGTGCACGATTTCTCGCATCATATTTTTTCATATACTTCCCTAACTGTTTATAGTGATTAAAGCTTTCTTCATGGTACACTGACAATGATGAATTTATTGGAGAGATATATTTTATTTAATTTGGATTCTTCTTCCCAGTTGAGCTTCAACTGCACTGTTTAACAGACCATTCCACCTACTGTATTCCACCCTTGTTGCAATACCTTAACCAAATGATGCTCAAAAAATGCAAGAAATGTATTTTGATCAACTTCAATTAATAGGTGCTGCCGTTAGAACTGCATCCTATGGACTACCTGGACTACCTGCAGAACAAGTGTTTGTCAGGCAGTGTTTGCTTGTAGGACAGAATTTAATAAATCCTAGTAGCAATAACTGTTCTGTGCTACAGAATCAGGTAGTGATGCATTTTCACATTGACCTTCTGGCAATTTCTAGGCACTGCTGCAGAAACCTTTGATATTAGTTAGCCATCTACACAAACTGTAATAAAGCAAGCCGTCCTCTGACAGTCAAAGAAAACACAAGCAGTTCCTTCTCACATCCAGTCATACAAAACATAAATTCAAAACATCACTTTCTTTACAGGCCTTTTTATACATTCCACAATGTGTTAAGTAAATAACAGAACAAAATAATTCTAATAAAATCATTATTTGTATTCATATATGCATAAGCAAATAGACCGCAATATTTGTAAAATAGTCCAATATTTAAACACTGCAATAAAAAATATTTTTTTACTTGATTCCTATTTCTGATTTACTTTCCACTTATCCATTATGCCACCTACACATCCCTCCACACACACAAAAAAAAGGATTAATTTTATATTTAAAAATATAAAAACGTAGAACTGATTCCTATCAGAGCCAGATGCCACTGTAAAACACATCTGTTTTCATCCAGATTACCAGCATTCTCTTGAAACCCTGAGAACAGAAACACTAACAGGAAATTACTGAAAGAAGGCCATCTTTTACTACCTCCCAGACTTTCTTTCTGTTTATGTTATCCACCATTACTGCCCTTACAATTATACTTTCTTAGCTCGCAAGACCCAGAATTGACAGACTCAAGTACAACTTCAGCGTACTGAGATAAGCAATGAAATTCAAGATGGATGCTAAACAGCAGCCTAGGATCCAAGGAAGTTGATGGAGACATGTAAAGATCAGATGAAGATATCTCCACATACAGCAAGATGAGGGAAGGGTCTTTATATATGTGTGATAATACTACAGGCCACCCTGAACTCTAGCTTCTAACTGTCATTCAGAATAACAGATTAATATACAAGATAGCATGCTCACTCTTCATGTGCTGCTACCCATCCCATTCTGATGATACAGAAAAAACCAAGACTGTATTGTCATGTTTAGTGCAGTGAAAATAGTATCATTACCAACAATGCCCAATATATGTAAGCAGAACAAGAATAGTAAAACCATGCCTCTGAAGCTTGACTGGTTTAAGGTTCTCTTCTGCTACTGTGTGTGCATGACTGCTTTTTTGCGAGCGGTTTCTTTTTTCACAGTAGTGGAACAAAATTGAATTTCCACAGTCACATTACTCTTGAGTATCCTAGTACAATAAATCTTCTATTGGTATCTTCCAGTACAGTACTCTTTCCCATTGGAAGATTGAATCATTAGCTACTAACCCTTCTCTCTTCAATCTCATTTTATTCTCTATGTCTATCCAAAATCCTTCTCCTCCCTTGCTAGGATTCCATCCTGGATGCCTACAGACAAAAAGAAACCCTTTATCTGGAGCTTTTCTCTGCTGCACATCAACTGCCCTCCATCCTTCTCTTACTCTATGTTGCTTACCTTCTTAGTACATTTGGACTGCCGTTTCTCAACTCTGGAAGGTAAAGGCTTAACTTAAACTATGTCATAATGCCTGCATTGAAAACAGGAGAAATTCTGACCCTGTTTAGACAGAATTTACTACAAATAAATCATTTTCCATCTCCTGAACATCTGAATTAACCAAAATACATGAACACAAAAAATATCTTAAGTATAAAAACAGCCTGTGCAATCATGTTTATATATTATAAATCACATTATAAACAATAAATTGTATTTGTTAGTCAGCTAATGCAGATGTGCTATAATGCTATTCCTTATGTTCATCATATAAATTCCACAGACATGACAGAATCACAGAATGACTTGGGTTGGAAGGGACCTTAAAGACAATCCAGTTCCAACCTGTTGGGCAGGGCTGTCACCCACTGATCAGGCTGCCCATGGCCCCATCCAACCTGGAATGCAACACCTTCAGGGATGGGGCATCCACAGCCTCTCTGTGTAATCCATTATGATGGATTTCTTTATAGAAGATGTACTGCTATCAAGTGTAAAAACAGGATTCATAAGCAACCCAAGAAATCCTACAGAATTTCTGAACGTACAGAAATTCTGAACGCTTACGTAAATCCGTAGCTCTGTAGCTGCAGCAGAGAAAGAGTTGAAATATATTGTGTGCAAGTCAGTGAAATGGTAAACCTTGTAAAAAAAAAATTTCCTTCTCCATTCTGAACAAAAAAAATCTTTTGAAAATTGATGTTACTGATTCAATTTGGGGAAAAAGTTCAGGTTATAACATACTGCAGATTTAAGGAGGATGGCAGACACACATATATATACACCTGGTATGGGTACACAGACCAACAAGTAAGGACTTTTCTTGTTATCCTGGGGGTCTTTTTATTGGCTAAAGTAAATTGTTACCTTCATTTAAGGTAAAAAACATTTACTAACACAATTATTAAATCGGTATATTATTATTAATGGTGCTAGTTATGCCAGTAACTTAAATTCTGTAAGGGCTTTGAAATGAAATAATAATAAAAAAATCTTAAGACTTAACAACAATTTAAGATTCATAGCAATTTAAATAGATGAGCATAGATTTTTTTAACCACAATTCAAATTTCATGGGTTTCCAAGGCTAGTTGCCATTATTAAGAATTTTGTCTGCATCTACATCAGATCATGCTCACAGTTAGATCATGCTGAAAACTAAATTCTGCTTAGACTCATCTAAAGCCTTAACACTGCTGGACATTTCACAACATTGATTCTGAAGAACATTAAAAAAATTGGTTATTAATTAACAGTATTATAAACTATTTTTTAAATTTGAGAAAGCATCTTAAAAAAAATTACAGATGTTCTAAAATGTCACAATCAAGACACATTTTTCTCAGATTTCAGCTTCTGGCATACAGAATACTGTATTAAGAAGTGTTAAGAATAACAAATCAACATTATGAATAGTAAATCACAGTACATAATCACTTCTTTCTAGGGGAAGGAGAATTCAGCAATGAAATTCTTATCAGAGAGAAAAGATGTGGTCAAGTCTCATGTAGAGCACAGAAAGCACCGTTATATTCATTAAGTTTCTCAAGGTATGTAATAGACAGCTGCGATAGCTTGGCTCAGTTTTTCAAGATCAGTTGCCTAACATCTGTTACACATTGATATTTTGCAGCATCTGTACACACTGAGTCAAACAATAGGCTCAATAAACCACTGATAGGTTTATATACCAATAACCTTACCAGTTGTTGAGAGGAAAATCCACAGAGGACAGAAACAGCAAGAATTAACACCTAACACAGTCGCCTTCTAGACTGTCAATCTATTAAATCATTGTTTAGCCAATATGATTCTTAAATTGAGTTCATGTTTCCCAAAAAGCACTTCATTTGTGCTCCTGCTCAGCAAAATAGAACAAAATTTAGCAAACCTGCATGCTTTTCAACAGATAATGAAGATATCAGTTCTACACACAAGTCCAGGAATTTGAGAATGCTTTCCAAATATTAATGTTTTTTCCTGATAAGAGGAAAAAAAAAGAAATCAGACCACAGAAAGAACTGTTTGTCAAAGTCACGTCACAGACAGAACCAATACTAGGATACATTTGACTCTCCACTCACTGATCCAAATGGTAAATCTTATTTCTGAATTGAAGAAAATTATTTTCTCAGGCGTCTGGCTCTACATATTGGAATATTGGAAAAAGAAGTAAAGAGTAGAAATTAAATAATTTTCAGCTACCCATTAACCTAACTTGCCTTTTAACAAAACATGGTGAGGAAAGAAACAGTAGATAACCAGTGTTCTATCCCTGTTTAAATCCAAACCCATTAAGTTATAGAGCACAGTGATTTTTAAAAACTAACCAACAAACAAACAAACAAAAAAAAAACCCAATCTTCCTAGAAAAAGACATAAAAAGCAATCCTGTCAGAAACGATGCAAACAAAAAAGCACTAAGAATAAATTTTTATACATGCAGTGTAGCCTTAAAGAATTGTCCTTCAAGCATCACTGCAAACAGCTGTCTTCAAGTCTTCTAAAGGCAGAGGAGCTAACAGCTGAATTAATCATGCAATAAATGCTGTCCTATGTAACTTCTGGGTTTTATTTATGTAGGTTATTGTTCACATACAAGTAAGCCTTTTTCTCAAAAAAATACCTACCAGCAATTTAAACCTAATCAGAGATGTTCCTTTTGACCCACTACTCATCATTTGTTGTCAGAAATACTAGTTGTTCCATTAATGACAAGAAAACTACCTGTCAGTACTTTCAGCTCTTCAGAATGAAAGATTTAAAGCATAGAAGAATAAGATCTTAGTCGATCAAGTTTCCTGGGAGGATTTGGAATCTACCAAAGAGGAACAGAATTACTGCATAAGAGGGTATTATTTGCATACAGTTCTTGCAAACAATTTTTTTTCTTTAATCTAGAACACACAGAATTCTATACTTATGGCACTGCTCATACTTCAAATAAAAGCAGACTAGTCTTCCAGTAACAGCCATTTGGTGAATATGCTATCTTCAGTGGTTTTGTTCTATTTACTGGGCTTCCAGATTTTGAACACCCTAGCAACAACGAAAATCTTATTTAATAATGGCATGTCATAAACAAGATTGCCTGCTATCTTCTGATTAACACACTTCTCTTGCCATATGAAAATCTTGAAAAAACACTGCCAGAACATAAAACAATTTACAGTCTGACTATAAATGAGACTTATGTACGTTATATAAATACATGAACAAAATATATATATATATAATGTATACATATACACATATGTGAATATATGTATATATGCTATATATATATATAATGTATATGATATATATATGTTTTATATATATATATGTAATGTCCTAAAAATTTCATTTCTTTCAAAAATGGTTTGATAGTAGCAAAACCAACATGTCCTAAGTTTTAAGGAGTTCATGCTCCTACCGCAATTCTCTCTCAAACTGAGGTAGCAACAAAAGTAAGCAATTTAGCATTTTAAAGTTGTCTGAAATTTCCCCTTAGCACAGGAACACTCTTCGCTACTACCAAATATAACCTCTTCAGGAATTGTCTTACATCAATAGCTTAGCAGAATTTGACAGTGTTTTCTCCTTCCCACTACTTCATTAATTAAAGTAAAAACAAACAAAAAGAGTTGTTAATCCTTTACAAGGACAAACAGAATATCCTCCACAAATGTGAGATTTTCTCTCATTGTTAACAATGCTGTTGAGAATAATGCTGAGTTGACACAATGAGAACACAAGCCTTGTAACACAGCTTATCTAGGTTTGGGAAAGTATGAGAGGAGGTGGACATAAAATGACAGTAAGGAGGAAACAGCAGACTCCTCTATGACTTTATCCTCTAATATAATGACGTAAATTCCATCAAAAGTTTTCATGTTCAGACATCAGCACACTCTCAGTATAAATTACTTGCAGGTCTATGAACCAAATGCCTCAAAACCTACCACGAGCACACAGAGCATGAAAACCCAGTGCTCACAACCTAACTGTTGTGGTTAGTATCTTGGAACAGTAGCTGAACTATTAAAATTACTCAAAAATACAAGTTGCAAAAATGTAAGCACAAAAAGAGTAGAGCGACAGCATTATGTATTTCACCTGCCACAAAAAAAGATAGAGTAGCTGAACCAAAGGAAAATTCCTTAGATGAAGTATGCATTCAAAATAGGGTTAAACCACCCCTGGACATTTTTGAAAGAAATTGAATATGTTTCTGTTGACTAAGGCTCTCGCGCACAAAAAAAACCCACACTCACTGATGCGAAACAAAGCCCCTTCTAGCAAGTACTAAGTTATCAACAAATACATCATTGTCATTAAAGATCCTAGAGAAACATCTGCTAACAGTCATGGAAAATTGAATTCCTTCCTGGAAAATATGAGTTTCCAATACAAAGTAAACAAAAAAAAATCAGCAAACAGACTCAGTGTACACAGAGACTGAATTACATTTATACTCCTAATGGAAAAAATGCAAGACCATTCAAAGAAATGGAATTCCCTTCCTCTCAAGTGAAGAAAAGAATGATTGTATCCTGAAAAGGTAGGCCTTGCTGGTTTACCATCTCTAAATGTATGATAATCAAATGAAGGACTTTGACAGAAGGTGATAGCCAACACCTCTTTAGCTTCAGATAACTGAGCATAGGTCTGCATTTTGCTGTCCAGGAAATACAAAAGGAGAAGAAAAACCTGGTATTGCAGAACGATAATATGAAAACAAAAATACACACTGGACCTTAAAAACTTCAGAACTAAAACCTGCATAGCTATGTGTAGAGAGCAGACTACATACATATATGGTCTTTCTCCCACACTCCCACTCATAGCCATACCACTCCCACTCATAGCCATACAATCTTCTGTCTTCCGAAGCTGGGAAGGTACCACCACCAGCGATCTGCATGGTTAGCATGCATGTACCATTAATGTATTCTCTAGATGACTGCATGATTATACATGTTTATACTAATTCATACCATACTCTACCACAATTCCTCGGTGTTAGGAGCCTATGAAGATCTATGTTCAAACTAGTATTGTCTTCAATTTCAAAACAGTATTTTCTTCAATAGAACGTAGCCAAAGGATGATTCTTGATAGGTCAAGTGTGCTTAAACAACACCTCCTTAATCATGCCTCAGTATTTTTAAATGTGGAGACAATTTACAATTTAAGGTATCGGCTAAGTGACAATGTTCCAACACTTGTATAATATGTACAGGGTAGATGTCTGTGCAAGTGAAGATGGAAGCTCTCCAACGTGGGTTATGAATCAGGGAGAGGAATATCTCAAAAATGTTACTAAAGACTGATAATTTGTAGAAAGTAGATTTAAAAGGCACAGCACTGTGTTACAATGATTTCACCCTTACCAAATTGCATTCTTAGATTAGTATTCTTCCTCTTTTATTTTGCTTTTTTTTTTTTTAACATTAAACATACCATAAAGAATATGAGTAATTTTATCATTCTTCTTTTTGGACGGATACAGAATATAAGAGGATCATATATTATGTTATTATTACAATGATGTTATTATTACAAGGATGTTATTATTACAATATTATTGATACTTCTGCCAAACAGAGGATGTTTTACAAACAATAGTGCAAGGTGATAAAGAATTTTAAATAGAATCCAAGATCTGCAAGATCATTTAGGTTGGGAAAGACCTCTACAGTTATCAGGTTCCATAGTTAACATGGCAATGCCAGATCTACCACTAAATCATGACCTAAGCATCACATCTATGTATGACAACTCAACCACTTTCCTGAGCAGTAGGGACTCTCTCAGTGAAGAAATTTTTCCTAATATTCACACTGTCTCAGAGACTAACACTCAGCTTGCTACCATTTCCTTTGAGGTAACTGTACAGAGCAGTAAAGTCTCCCTCAGCCTCCTTTTTTCTAGGCTAAATAACCCTCAGCCACTCCTCCTAAGACTTGTTCTCTACACCTTTCAGCAGTTGTGTTGCCCTTCTCTGGACAAGCGACTGGAACTTATGTAGTCATAGTGTCTAATATAAATTAATGAAGGTTCCATAGGAAGAAACAAAACTAGAGCTAGTTTCCTGGGCCTCAAATTTAAGATAAATAGTTCATTACCAGTAGCTGCTTGATGATTTCAAGATAATAAGGTAATCAGCTTTACTTCATCACAATCAGATCACGTGGGATATTAAATATGAAAAAATTTAACTGAAGTTGTTTGGTATGTGTAAGAACATAAATACTACGTTCTGACACTGCCACTTCCTTAACAACATCTAGTTTAATCAAGTAGACACAGGATTTTATGCAGAGTTTACATTACTGTGGATATTATTTACAGAACGTAAAATGTATTCTTTTACTGATTTTACCCCATTTTAAAGCATACATTTATTCCATCTGAAATAAAAAAAAAAATGCTATTGAAATGTAAAGGTTTTAACATCAGAGAAATACTTTGCTTACACTTCGTGCAAAAGAATATTATATTACACGCCTTTCACTCCAAGAAGCCTTTGCAGCAGGTCTGTATTTGGTAGAGGGGGAACTGATAAGACCAAACAAATGGTCCTGTATGATATCTTGGTGGCTTTTTCATCTGTGCAAAGTCCATTAGTCAGACAGAACCCATCCAAAAGGAAAAAAAAAAAATTCTGTATCAACTATGTATTAACTTCCAGCACTCCAATACATTCCTACAAGATGTTCCATCCAAATCTGCAGCTAGCCTGAAATCTATCATAAACAAAGCTGGAGTAAGTTCCAAAGGCTAGCAGGTAGTACAAAAGAATCCATGATAATTCAAACTTATTCTGGCCAACTGTATTTCCAGTTGCAGAAAAATACATCTGTGTGTTATATACAGTCACAGAAGAAAGGCTGCACAGAGAAATGTGTAAAAGGAATCAGTATATGCTGTTCTTTTATTTATGCTTGGAAAATGCCTGTTATGATTTATTAACTAAAAAAAAAAAAAAAGTAGAACATGTATAAATATGTTTGCCATTCATAAATATGTTCTTTAAAAGAAGAGAAAAAAATATAAGCAGCAGGAGCTGTCTATTAAAAAGTGCAAAAGCCTTTTTTCAGCTGTATGATACAGTAAATTGAAGAGGGGGGAAAAAAAGTACTTTTAAAAGTACACAACAAAAGATGAATATGAAATAATCTTAACTGTTCTAATTGTGCATTAAATATATTTTATATATTTATGTACTCAATACTACAAAACTGAAATGCTGAGATCAGCTCAAGCCTTACTCTGCCTTATACACTGAATCGAAAAAGGTAAATTTCCTCTCTATGTAAGCAGCTACTTAAACCATTCCTAACAAAAGTAACTTAAGAAAATAACAATTTGTCAAGCAGTTCCACTAGTTTTTAAAGGATATTTTCCTTGTTTGCTGCAAATATAAAAAGCTACAAAATACGTAAAGAAAACCAAAGTTTACATTCTACAGCTGGCCTAAGGATCTTAACTCAACAAACACCGCTGAGATCAAGTTCGATGCAGTGTCCAAAATTCTGGACATTTTCATTTCATTTTGAAGACTTGAAGATGAAGGTGAAAGTTTCAGTTCTGATTCACAAGAGCTTTCCCTCCAAGTTAAGAGGCCTTAAGAGGTATTAAGTCTGGCATTCAAACATGAATTCACTTCACATTGCCCTCAAAGAATCACCACTCACATCTGATTCAGGGAAAAATTATCATTATGTCTTCGCATCAATATGATTATTTCCAAAAGTAAAGACTAATGTCAAGTTACATGTCCTGATTATTTAGGAGCAGGACCAGAAGAAGAAGAAATTAATCTATGCAGTGAGCAGAAGAGAATATGTAAATATCTTTAGATAAGATGGAAATGACCACAGGATTTTTATTTTTGCCTAACGTTTTTCCTTATTCCCTGCTAAACATATGTAAGTGCTTTAAGTCCAAATTCTAGAAGATAGCACTTACTTAGAAGTTTTGTGTTCAGCACGGGTCTCTGAATACTTAATAGGGTTATTTTTTATTTATATTGCATGTGATAAGAGCAAATTAGATCATTAAATTTTAACATTCCATGAAGAAATGATAATGGCTTTCTGATGATGTCGGAATAGTCAGTATAAGACTTTTGCGTTTACTTTTCCAGTGTGATCAGCATCTTGTTTTATTGTGCAGATGTCACTCTACCAAATTATTATTGGATTGTTCCATCTTTAAATAGATAATTCTATGCCATATGTTTGTGTAGGAATAAAGATTCTTGCATTGGAACATACCATATTGCTCTTTCTCACTAAAATACAGCTAAAGAACTAATGTTTAACAGACACATGCCGTGTGTCTATTCAACCTGCCTCAGGGGAGGACATGACACAGAAAGGGTAAAGTTGCTTGATGTTGTTTTCAACTGTAACCATCTCTAGTTAAAAAGAACTAGTAATTTAATCTCAAGATTTGTACGCTAAAGAAATCACAACAGAGAAGATAAAGGAACAGAGAATTATAGTCTTTGATAAGTTGCCTTTAAGCTTATCTTCTGAGAAAACACGGTTTCTTCAGCTTCTGTTCACTTCAATGGAAGCTGAAGATACAACGTGGAATTAGGTATTTTGTGAACATAGGTAGATTAAGGGGAAAGAAAAACAGCATTCAAGAGAAACCCAGGTGGAAAACAACTTAGGGGGGAAAAAAAGTTATAAGTTTCAAACAGGGGTCAACAAAATTGTTTTTTAATCCAAATTCATCTTTAGTACATCATATTTTCATTTCGCAAAAACAGCAGTGAGATATGCGCCTTAAAATCTTCTTTCTTTTTCTTTCCACATACTTGTGAAATACTATCCCTTCTATCCTGTATGCTCTGAAAAGGAAACGTACATTTCAAGCTTCTTTGCTATTTCATACAAATAAATACTGAAGAAAATGCAATGGAATTATCGTATGATACCTCCTGTTCTTTTTGGATAACATTCTTCAGACGATGTCAAATGTAGTAAACTGAGCTGTTAAAAAGTCCTATCAAGTTTGCATGAAACAAATCACCTAACAAAAAGCCAATAATTAAAATAGTAATTTCCACAACCAAATACATCTCTTTTGCCAGGTACCTACCAAATGAGACAAGGATCATGAGGATTATTTCTTTACATATTCATTTCTCTCAGCCTCTCTATAGGGAAAAAAATGGAAAAGGAAAGAAAATAGAAAGAAAGCAGTATATTTTAAGTACTAAAGATCATCTAAGCAACCACCAGTTACTTCTCCCATTTTGCTAATGACAGCTCTTAGGCAGACTGAGATTTTACTGTAACTCAATTTCTGGGGATAGAAACAAGAAATATTCCAGCCTAAAGAAAGAAAATCAGCAACTGATGTAAGAAAAGCAGAGCCAAGGGTGCATTGTGCCCTACTCCTCAGTGGTGTTCTAAGACGGAGTGACTGCAACAGCGGACAAGGGAAGAGCTACTGATATAATCCACCTAACTTCTGTAAGACCTTTAACGTTGTCACTCACAACACTGTTGTTACTAAGTTAGAGGGATATGGGGTGTATGGATGGACTGTTAGATGAATAAAAAATTGGCTCGGTAGTCACATACAAATGGTTATAATAAAGAGCTCGATTATAAGTGGAAATCAGTAATAAGTAGTGTCCCTCAAGACTCCATGCTGGGACTAATCATCATTAGAAGTGTTTAAAGTCAGGCAGGATGAGGTTTTGAGCAACCTGACCTAGTAAAAGATGTCCAGATGTTGCTCAACCCCCTGTATGGCATGGGAAGTTTGACTAGATGACCTCTAACAGTCCCTTCCAAGCAAAGACTTTTTAAAATCACATGACTATAATTCCTATTGCACAAAAAGCAAGATTATGCTTTTTGTTTTTCCCTTTCTTGCACTAGGTTCTGGAAAAAAAAATAAGCCCAAACCATCCCTATCAGATGCTTCTGCAGTTCAAATTAGCAACAATTAAACTACATCTACACTACATGTATTGTTCCACATTTGGCCCACCAGGTTGGCAACTCTAATATTAAGAATTGAACTATTTTCTTACATTTTTTCAAGCTATTCTTGCAAGAGCTAAATCTGGAAATCCACTTCCACCGTGCATAAAAATTTCTTTGCGTTGTTAGCCTGAATACATTCATGGATCACTTATATGAGTAGCTGGTATCCGTAATGGAGTGAACGGTTTCATATTTATAAGTACACTATCTCTAAATTCAAAAGGTTTGCAATAAGACCTAACGATTTAATTAACCACTTGGGTAATGTTCAATGCCATGTGGTTATCTAATAGATATAAGAATTATACCTGCAGAGGACCATTTTTTTTAGAGATATTAAATAAGCAAATTAAATTGAAGTATTTGACGCTTATCAAATATTTGACATAAGTCTACCAGACGCCGTGTTATAGCACTACCATGTTTCTGCAACAATGTCACGTAGGACTAAGAGAGTTTTCTACACGGAAAATAAAAACACTCCTACAGTTTGGAAGCAGTAATACAATTAAAAGATAACAACTGAGTAAAAAACTGCTCTTTCCTTATGTATCTCTTAAGAAAAAGGCCATAGTTCCAGGATTTTAACACAGTGGTCATTAATTTTCATCAAACACAATATAATTAACATTTTAAAATAACAATGATATCAAATTATACCAAAGGAACCAATGAGGCAGTTCCACCACCAACCATTCCACACTGTCTTTGGACCACATTTAATTCTCAGCACGGATATAGCTGTGGTCAAGGCTTCCCACCCTTCCAGGTGATGTTCTAGTTATTCAAATAGCATTTCTAGGATTCTTGGAGATGTTTTATGTTTGAGTAAAATGATGAACAAGAAAAGTAGATCTGCAGCACTTAACAGACAAAATAATTTCTCTGCTTCGGGACTCCATAACACATTCTGAATGTTTACAATCCTCTCAGCCTGCTAGCTAAGAGAAGATTAAAATGCTTAAATCTGTAACATGTCTCAAACTACCCACAATGATTGGTAGGTCTGCCTTTGATTCAGAATCTTCGACCAGTAATTAGAACAGCCACTTCACTGCTTTTTTGAAACAAAGAAGCATTTAAAATTTAAGGAATAACAGATAACTCTGAATCAAAAACAACGCTTAAACAATGAAACACTGTCCATGGGTATCTAGTTTTCACCAGTTTAACCCCATTGCCTCAGATCATGCAGAGTTTCTGTTTCTCTGTAAGTAATTGTCAAGCACTTCCCAGAGAACAATACTTTTTTAACCATTTCAGTTGTTTGAATTAATCTCTCCAAGCCATGGCAAGCAAATATATCAGTATGAGCTGGGCTTCAAATACATGTTTTCAGAATTAAAAACATGCGGACTGATTCTTACCCTGACTGCTGGGATATTTAGTTATTTAATCATAACAACAGTCTCATGGTACCTTCTTTAACAGACTTGCTATTGAATTATGCTATTTGTCTATGCAGCACATTTCCAACACAGCCACACAGCAATATTTTCCTAGCTGCAAGATCACATTTCATACACTGGAACTGATCTGCTTTGCATCTTTTACAGAACCAAATTCAAACAGAAAATAAATCCACAACACTTATCTTCTCTGCTCCAGTTAAAAGCACAGAGCAACACATTATATATACAGTATATATACCAATAGCATTTTGCAGCTGACATACATTATGAAAGTTACTAGTTTCAGGTGACTGGAGATATTAACATTTATTTTTTCAGGCTTTGAATTTGCTTATTCTTTTAATGCTTTACAACATGGTTGTAAAGAACAACACTTGTATTTAAATACAACATGTACTTTGTATTTAAATACATTACACTGTCAACCAGATCAAGAATAACTTCTAGACAGGTTGCTCCAAACATAATGCCGCTTATCTATTTCCATGGAAACTACAACAGGAACAAAGAGCACAGTAACACTATTAGATAAAGTGCATTCTCAGCTCTACAGCACTGTTTTTTCAACACAATCATAACCAGTATCTATGCATTTTCACCAGCGATGAACAAGAGCCTGCACACCATGCTCACAAAAATCCACACCAATGGAGGTGACACACCGTTGTTGTCGCCACTGCTGAAATGCACCACCACTGCCTCACTGTGTTCACGTCCACTGATTGGTCTCAACAAGCACAGATGAATGTCAGTGGGTGCCATGTTTTCCTGCAAGGAGGAATTCAATGACACACCCTCACTAGCTATACACGTCCATGTCAGACACCATTCTGTCAGACTGCCCCTCTGCTGCCATCTGTCACACAGCAACAACATGTAATGGGATACTGGCGGGAAGGTTCAACCTCTACTGCCATACCACCAACATCCATCTCTGATACTGTGGGCCAAAAAATAAAATAGGAGGCATTACATCAGTCCTCATGTATTTCAAGAACACCCATTGGTAGTTTACAGTAATTAATTAGTAACTGGAAAAAAAAAATGGTAATGCACTCTAACGTACTAATTAGAAAAGACTAACTCACAAAAGCTGTATTTTAATGAAAGATTGCTTTTATAGGAAATAAATGGCAGAATTAAGGTAACCTGCACAAAAATCTACAACACTGCCTAGAATCACTGTAAATCTGGTAAATACAGTAGAGAAAAATTTGACACTACAATTTGCATTGAAATAGAACATAAAATAATAGGAAAACTCTAACTGTAGTATTTTTAAAAGTCACATACAATTTCGCTTCTTTCATTTTACTTTTTTTTTTTTATGGTTTTCAGAAACAATTGGAAAAAACAATGCCACTGTTCTAAGTAGGATTCTTGTAGTAAAGATTTTAATTTACTTTGGTTTCCATATTCAACTCCAATTAAAATATTCAAAGAGTCTGGTGTAATTCTGATTTGGTCAGAACTAGCAACTGAACATGCTCTTAATAACTGCCACCTGCAAGGGCAGCCTGCTTGACAGAAGTATGTCTAAAAACTAGTTTAAACTCAGACATCAAGAATGTCATCAGGAATCCAAAAACAGGAACAGGGATGTGTGATTTACCCACAAAAAACATGAACAAAAGATCCTCATACCTGCTGCTCAGACTTATTTAAACTCCGGAATTTCTGGGTAATATTTTTTGTTTCGAGAAATCACCCAGGGGAACCAAAACACACACAAATGACAAATTAGCTCCCCTAGTTTCACTTCATTTTGACTAAGAAACATGTCATCTATGCAGTGAAAGCAAATATCGCTGCTAAGAGAATACTGTTGGTTTCAGGTTTTTTTTAATCACTCCTGATAATATTTGTAGATCTGTCATCTGTAATAAGGTAAAACAAACTGACACTACTGAACATACAATAGAAGTTGATCACCTGATCAAATTAGGAAGAATGTCATTTTTCAGTATTGGTTAGTGTATGACAATGATGTCTCTCGTAGGTAGACGATAAAATGTGCACAGAGGTAGGCTTACTAATGTGCAGTATTTGCCTGATGGGCTACACATTACAAATCTTCCATTCCTCTCACCTACTTTTAAAAGGGCATGGCAACACTTAAAAGACTGTTGGAGCTCAATGGCAAACACATAGATTGGGAAACTCCAAAAGGGTACAGGGCATGATTTACTACCCTGTTTTTAATCCAGCTGCCCCCTCAAAAAGCAACAACTGCTCTACTCTGAAAAATTGACTTTTTAGTACAGTGTCTTGAACTTTTACTCAAACACCTGTAGTACAAAAAACAGGTCTCATTACTATCTCAAATACACACAATCAAGTTCCACCATTGGAACTCCATCATTAAGACTACAATTGAACCACCACTTTCCTTATCGTTAATGGAAAGCATCTATTAGCAGATCTGATTGCACAGATCAGTGAAAAATATTATGCAGTACAAAAGCCCACAGAAGAGATGCCTCTACAAACATAATTTGCTAGCCAAATAAGTATTCTGGTACCCCAAGTAACAAGCACTTAGAATTTCTACTGACAGTAATACAATATCATGGATATTCTGCTTTTTACTTAAAGTCTTTATAAAAAGAAATTATTTTTTCATAACTGCCATGTAGTATACTTCTCACAGTGACAAAAACAGCACAGTACATTCTACAGACTGCAAAAGAGTAGATTCAGAGCACTGTGATAATAGATAAACGAACAAAGTTCAGGAAAGCTAGCACGTGTTTAAGGATGACCTCCTCCAAGTGCCTGGATGATTCCATCCTGATATTTGGGAAAATCAGAATGTTTAATGTAGCATAAGCTTGTCTTGTCTAAACTCAAGTCTGACCACACAGGAGTTGGAGGCAACAAAAGGGAAACTTTGGGCAAGTAGGGAGGTGTTAGGAAAGTCAAAGCTAGAGCTGATACTTACATACACACATGAACAGCTTCTAAAACCATTCTAGCATGGAATCACAGAATTGCTCAGGTTGGAAAAGACCTTTAAGATCATGGAGTCCAACCACAACAAAGAAAAGTGTGAGCAAAAGAATGTGTGTAGCAAAGAAAGTGTGAGCAAGTAAAGCTGAATGGGAAGGGTGATTTAGTGACCAGGAACACAAACAAGACTGATGCATTTTCTCCACTGCACTGCACCTTTACAAGGTCCCCCTATCTTCTGTGCTTATGGACATGGTTTGAGGAAAACTACTAGCAGTTGACGAGAACCATGGACTGATCACCAAAACTCAAGGAGTACAGCTCCATACAGTCCTAACGGGCTGCAGACAAACACCTAGCCAGCATCATTAATTGCTGTCTGTCATATTTGAAAGGTTGTGAAGATGACAGGGGAAAGAATTGGAAACTGGTAAAATAGAAACACTGTACACACATTTGAAGGCTAACAGGAAACTGTAGACTAATTGCTCTACTTAGGTCTCAGGAAAAATAAGCAAACAAGCAAATCAAAACAAGACAAAAAAACAAGTCACCTTGGAATATATTTCTGGGCACCAAATGTACATTTGGTACATTCTGAGTCACATCTGATCAGCCCAATCATCTGTGATAAAAATGACCAGATTTTGGCTGTTGGTAGAATCTTACAGTCTGGGTTGTGGCTAACTCATTGGATGGATAGGCTAGAAGAGTTGTGGTTAGTGGGCTGTATTCTGTCCAGAGACTGGTAACAAGTGAAGTACTCGAAGGGTCTATCTGGAATCTCACAGATATTTCTATCAGCAACCCGGAATACCAAACTAGTGATCAACCACCACTCTCAAAGTCAGGGTTGATCTTCAGAAAGATCTGGACAAGTAGAAGGAATGGGCTTGACAGGACCCTAATGAAATTTAGTTCGTTCTCATAAATGCAGAATCCTGTCCCTGGGACAGCACACATTAGAGCTAGATTATGCAACTATAGTTCATAGAGTTCAGCATAAAGTCAGGGACAAGAGTACAAGGAGTCTCACTGAGATGGACTTATTCAGCCTGAAGAATGGCTGAGGAAGTTTCAGAGATGAACAATGGATTTCCACTAGTTGTGATGTTACCAAGAAAACAACCAGTGTCAGATCACAGAACAGTGACAAGCAAAGGGAATCAAGTGAAACACAGGAGGTTCAGACTGGAAATAAGGAAAAGTCTTCTTCCCTGTTCAGACAGCCTAAAACTGGAGCCAGGGACCTGGATTAATTTTACAATCCTATGAAACATCAAAATAAAAACAATAAAAATTGAAGACTATAAAAATACATACAGGGTAACTGTATGTACTGTATGTAGATTTAGAAGTCAGTAAATTTTCCCCATCAGAGATTATGGGTGGTGAATTTTGAGACTCTTTAGTTGTGATTTGCATCCAATTTAAAAACTGTCACTATCTAGCAAGAGGGCAAATGAAAGAGACTGGTTTATTCAGAGGTAAAATCCAAGAATCTGTTGAATAAATCCAGATTTAAAATGGCATATTCCTCTAGGAGGAGAAGGAGATACTTTTTTCCTAATGATGATAACAAAAGTATGCAATCACCAAAAACCAGCAAGCTCAGCAAGCCTAACCAAGAAAACTTCTCAATGTCTCTGAACAGCAGGACTAAGGATTTCTCCTTAACTAATTTTAGACCTACCAATGTAGAATATAAGGAAATTTCAACCATCTAAATGTACTGGTGAACCTGCATTTGCGTAACCTTAGGACTTCTGCCTACAGAAGTAGGATATTAGCAGAATTTTTTCTTCAATATGGAATGATATGGGATATTTATTACCTTCATGTCATCATTTTTTATATCCAACATTACTGTAAACATAATTTATTCATATTTTAATGACTATGTAGTCTTTGACACTTGGTATTTAAATTAAATCTTTAGTCACAAACAGGCTGCCTACTGTTTCTTCTGACAAGATTAAGCTTTTGTACCAGGTGTGGTTGCATGGGGGTAACTCCCCACAGTATTCCATACAACTCTGCACTCCGCATCTGTAGCCAGAACAGCAGTGATATCGCACCAATGTTTTGGCTCTTGCTGAGCAGTGCTGGCACATCACCCAGACTGGCTCTTCAACTTCCTCAAAGTCCAGCAGGCTAAAGTGGGCAAGAGATGGGAAAAGATGACCCTAACCAAAAGGATACTGTGCACTGTATAATGTGCTCAGGAAAAACAGCTGTCCAGTAAAAAGGAGAAGGGGGAACTTTCATTACGCGAGTGTTTGTCCTCCCAACTAACCACTACGTATGTCAAGGTCCAGGAAAAGAACATTGTTTGCAGATGGGAAGTTGAGAATAATTATTTTTTTGTCATTTTGTTTCCACATAGCCCTAGCTCTTCTATCTCACTAAACTGCTCCTACCTCAAACCTGCAATTTTTGTTTTTCTTTCCCTCTATCTCATTTTATCCCCAGCCCTGTAAGGCTGAGGAGGGGGAGCAAGAGAGCAGCTGTATAGTACTGATCAGTGTAAAACTCACAGACATCACAGCAGCTTTCTTCTTCCTCAACTGACTTCACGATTATTCACAGCAACATAAGCAAAAAAAAAAAAAAAAAAAAAAAAAAAAAAAAAAAAAAAAAAAGGGGGGGGGGGGCACAGAACAGTGAAAGGTGGAGTCTGTGAAGAACTACCATGAATAGCACCTACTCTTAGCCAAAGGATCCTTCAAAGGGTAGAACAATTCAGTGGCTCATTAAAGAGCTAACTTCTGATAGCACTGCACCCCTACCATCACAAAAACCTGAATAAGCTGAGGGAGCTGGTGACTGGTCCTCTGGCATGCTGTACTTCTGACCTATGTATAGCATGCTGAAACAGCACAGGAGATACATCCACTTCTGCATTT
This sequence comes from Gallus gallus, assembly GCF_016699485.2. Classification (NCBI taxonomy): domain Eukaryota; kingdom Metazoa; phylum Chordata; class Aves; order Galliformes; family Phasianidae; genus Gallus; species Gallus gallus. The sequence goes on along the minus strand of NC_052572.1, from coordinate 28,650,868 downwards.
ACTATCCAGACAGGAGCTATGGTGTTTACAAATGGAAAGAAACTGTTTATGGTAAGATAATGCAACTGTGGCCAAAGAGCAGTAATACCACGAAATTCAGACACACGGCGTGAAACTACTGCATACCTCTCTGTGCTATGCTTGGGCCCACGAAAGCCGAGGTAACAGTAGAGAGCTTGCACAGACTTGTAGCAACTTGGAATCCTCTCTGACAGGCAGGCCAGCCAAAGTAAATTTATTCCAGCACAGAAGGACTTCCATCAGCACAACACTGATGCAGTACCATTTTAACCACAGCTATCGATGCATGCTGAGAACAGGGAAGGATTGAATGTATTCTGCAGTCCTGCGATAAGGACACAGGGCCCAAAGAGCCATTTATTGCAATCAGTTGAATCAGAAGTTTACTTTAAGTGCTATGGGAAAAATTAAGAACAAAAGCTGGGAGCTGTGTGTGTAAAAAGAAAGGCAGACCTTTCCTCCATCTATAATCCTTCTGTGTAGCACTTTATTTTAGTCTCCAGCTTCACAAAATTTGTTGAATGTGTTTCTGGAAAGTAAACAGGCATGATAAATTGGACTTCTCACTCTCAGCAACTCTCCAAACAGCACTGGGTCTCAATCTGAGCATCTGGACAGATATCTTACACAAAAATCCTACACTCCTTGACTTGACATTTTTTCCTGTGGTACAGTGACCCCCCTAGCAGCAATTTCATGCACAGAATTCATGTGATTTTTTTTTCTTGTTTTGCTTTGCTTTAAGTGCAAAGAGATTTTGAAAGCCAAACCTAACAGACTAAGAAGATAGAAAAGACTAGAATGTACACAAAAGGAAAAACAGAAAACAAGTTACTGTTCCTTCCCTGACCGGTAAGTCTGAAAACAGCTCACTTGGAAATAATTAATAAAAGGCAGTGCTTAACTCTGCACTTTAATAACAAAACACTGCTTTTATAGAAAAGATTTTAACATAAAACAGAAACTTTGATGTCACTACACGGGAAAGTAAGGTACCATTGCAGCTTATGTTAATGTGCCTGTGTTTGCCTTCACGTATAAGGGCACATTAAAATTTATAATGAGGAGAAGACATACCTCAGGATTTAAAACCAGTCAGAAACCAGCATAGATATCCACGGGTAGCAGAAAAATTGTTCTCCAGTTACAGAAACATACCATCACTTAAATAAGTATACATTTTAGCACAGGCTATAATTAACTTTCATTCTGTGAGTCAGACATGCTAGAAGCCAATGTTGGTCGATTTTAATGCACGTTACACCTCCAACCTCACTACAGAGCAGACCTGGGCATAAAGCTACAATGTTTTTTTGTTTGTTTGTTTGTTTTCCCCACAGAATATCCTGTACCTTAATATCGAGCTATTGTACCTAGAGAATTGCAGTTACATTGCACTCGTCCCCATGGAAGGAAAGATATATCTTGAACCCCCAGTATAATAAGACCCAAAGCCAGAAGTGGCATTTTCAATGTAAATGCGACTGAGGCATTTAAAAAAAAAGACACATTCCAAAATGAAATATAGTGGAGAGATTAGCAAAGCCAGTATGATTCAAATAACAGTGAATTCTCCAAGGGTTCAAGCTTATCTGAGTCTCAGCAGCAGCATAATACAGGAAAAGTCCAAATCACAGATGCAGGGATTATGAAGCACTACAGCAACTGGATATACACCACTAAATCACGACCATAAAAATACAATTTCTTAGCAATTCCTAGATGAAGAACCTTTGTTTTGAGATTAGAAGTAGAACAAAAGCAGTGACTGAATGTTGTCTGAACAGTATAAATGTCAGCACCACGTGTGGGTGCCCAGGTGCTGGCAGAACCTCCATGAGGTGAGGCCGGGGCTGCCCCATGCTGGACATGGCCAGGCAGGGACCTCAGGGAAAGCAGAGAGGAGACTGCCGTGCAGCAGGTAGACGTTTCCTGAAGGAGATGAGGACTATGGGGAGAGCTCATCAGCAGCAGGGAATGGGAGAGAGTAGAGGAGAGGCAAAGAAATTCCCCCTATGTAATGACCACACACCCCCATCCATCCCGTGTTATACGTAGGACAGAGGGATGGTGAGTCAGAAGAGGTGACTGAATCTGAGCCTGGGAGAGTAGAGTGGAAACTGCTACTTGATTCTGAGTCTGTTCTTCCCACAATGGGAGTTGGTACGCCCTCTCCCAGTATTTCTCTCAACGCATAATAGTGTCTCAGCTTATTTTCTCCTTCTGCCTCTCTGGCGAGAAGCACTGAGAGTTTAGCCTGCTGAATGTTTTGCCCTTACCTGAGGCTAACCCACTACCATGGTTAAGGCTGAGAACAAGGAAATAAGGATGAGGGTAGACTGAGACTAGCCATCAGGAGGTCATTCTTTACTCAGAAGGTGCTTCAGCACTGGCACTGGCTGACCAGGGAGCTGTGGGTGCCTCATCTCCGGAGGTGGCTCAAGGCCAGGTTGGATGGGGCCCTGGGCAGCCTGAGCTGGTGGGAGGCTGCCCTGCCCATTGCATGGAGTTGGAACCAGATGGTCTTTCTGGCGCTATCTAAGGTGCTATCCAACCCAGGCCACTCGGCAAATCTGTGATGAGGGCACTGTGCTTTCTCCCCTCCTGTCTAACACTGTGAAAAAGTATTTTACACATGACAAAAATATTCGTACTTGTGGTAGATGCTGCATTACAATTCCTAGTGAGACCCACATCTTACAACTGAAAAGAAAAAAATACGCTTTCCCAGATTGCAGCTGACAGTTCAGTATTATATCCTGCAAAAGGCAAAGTAGCTTTTTGGATGGCTTTTCAAAAACACACTGTTCAAGTGCTTAATTGGTGCACATTATATACACTTAATGCAGATAAAACATGCCATACAGAAATTGGTAATGTTGGTTACATTGGTAAGAGCAGTAGTAAAGTCTGTACAGAACTGCCTCAAGACAGAAGGGTTTATCCTGAATAAATATCAGTCTTAATCCACGAATTAACTGTTCTACAATGCAGCCAAATTAATATTGCTAGTCATTTGCATTATCCATGTTTTAAACACTGTTACTGTTCCGTTATAGAATGTTTTGGCCTTACTTTACTTTTTTTTCTCTTTTGACTGAGTGGGATTTTTTTCCTTTAAGTTTATATAAATCTACATCTCAAACAGACTTATTCTTTTTTATACTCGAGAATCAGTCTGAGCGGGTTCTGACTTTAGTTTTCCACAACTAAAATTATTTCCAATCATTCAATATATTAAAATTGTACAGGCTCTACTTTCCCAAGTCACTGGTTTTTATTAGGTAAAGAACAATACTTGTATAGCTTCTTGCCTTAAAGAATGTTTGTCTTTTAAACAAACAAACAAACTACTATCATTGTTATAATTTCTTTGTATTTTCTAAAAACATAATAGAATACTTGTTCAACTCGGGTCATGCCTCTTTTGAGAGGCAATGCCACACTTCACTCTTCAACTATCTTCTTAAGCAGGTAAGCACTGTTGACAAGAGTACTGTTGAAAGCTATGAAAGAATCCGTATCCAATCCTGCTTGGCAACCATGGCATATGCCACAGAAGGATTATCAGTGTGCTCTAACATCTATGCAGAAAACTCCTATACTATTTTTACACAAATATTTTATCACAGAATTTTCCTACTCACATAACTACCAGATGTACCCACCAGAAGATGCAATGATGTAAGCAAAGGCAAATCTCTATCATGTAACTCTGCTTACAGCAGATTTAGAAATCAAAAAGGCAAAGATGCCAAGAGCTTTCAGCACCTTGTGTATACTGCAGCTTCTACCACTCCTGTCAGCTGTACAGCTGAACCAGCAACAACACTGTCTGGAAATTTTACAGTAAACATGCTAGCACACTCAGGATTCCAAAGGGAAAATAAAGAATGAATTTTTGAAAAATAATAAGATTTGGGGAAAAAATCCCAGTAGGATGGATGTACCAAAAAAGTGAAAACTCCTGAATTCACTAGATAGGGTAACATGCTTCTAAACTACTGTGTGCCAGGCAGCTTTCACACGTGTGCATTCAAAGCATTATAAATAAAGAACAACTGCCAAAGCCATTATCCTCCCTCTCCTAAAATGCCTGAACCAAAGAGTACCGGGCTCATGCAATTACTGTTCATGCTAATCATCACTGCTGTGAGATGAATCAGGAATGAAAAATACCCATTCGTTATTAACAACAATAATTCAACTAATAATTTTGCCTAACAACAATTTCTCTAATAAAATGTACACCAACTGACAGCCTTCTAACACTTCACAACTGTACCTTGCAATAGGTCTCTTGAACAATACCGGGAAACAATGTGATCTGTCAATGGACTACTTGGACTTCAGTAAAGCCTTTGACATTGTTCCCCACAACGTTCTCGTGGAGAAGCTGGCTGCCCACAGTTTGGATGGGCGTATGCTCTGCTGGGTGAAACAATGGCTGGATGACCAGGCCCAAAAAGTTGTGGTCAGTGGAGTTAAATCCAGCTGGTGGCCAGTCACGAGCGGTATCCCGCAGGGCTCAGTGCTGGGGCTGCTTCTATTTAATATCCTTATTAATGATCTTGATGAGGGGATTGAGTGCACCCTCAGTAAGTTTGCAGACGACACAAAGTTAGGAGGGAGTGTTGATCTGCCAGAGGGGAGAAAGGCACTACAGAGGGACCTGGATAGACTGGATTGATGGGTCAAGGTTAACTGTACGAGTTTCAATAGGGCCAAGCGTCAGGTCCTGCATTTTACTCACAGCAACCCTATGTAACCCTACGGGCTTGGGAAAGACTGGTTGGAAAGCTGCCAGATGGAAAGGGACTTTGGTGTACTGATGGACAGTCGGCTGAATATGAGCCGGCAATGTGGCCAGCTGGCAAAGAAGGCCAATGGCATTCTGGCTTGTATCAGGAATGGTGCGGTGACCAGGACTAGGGAAGTAATCCTGCCCCTGTACTCGGCATTGGTGAGGCCTCACCTCAAGTACTGCGTTCAGTTTTGGGCACCTCAGTACAGAAAGGACACTGAGGTGCTGGAGCAGGTCCAAAGAAGGGCACCAGGCTGGGGAAGGGCTTGGAGAATATGCCCTACGAGGAGCCACTGAAGGAACTGGGACTGTTTAGTCTGGGGAAAAGGAGGCTGAGGGGAGACTTTATTGCTCTCTTCAAACACCTGAAAGGTGATTGCAGTGAGAGTGGGCTTGGTCTCTTCTCACTGGTGACAGGTGACAGGATGAGGGGCCTCAAGTTGCACTGAGGGAGGTTTAGGTTGGATGTCAAGAAAAACTTCTTGACAGAAAGGGTTGTTAAGCACTGGAATGGGTTCCCCAAGTTGCTGGTTGAGTCACCATCCCTGGATGTGTTTCAAAACCATTTGGATGTGGTGCTCAGGAGGGTTGTTAGAGTTAGGGTTGTGGCTGGACTCGATCTTTAAGGTCTTTTCCAAACTGAACGATTCTATGATTCTATGAAGATATCATTTTATACTTTGTAATTCATAAATTGAATGTTTCACTCATTTTAGTCTGGGCAAGCAAGTACCATCAGTCTAAACAGATTTTTGTACATTTGGCCACGACAAACAGAAACAGATGGGAATCCTCTTTCTATCTAGTATGTGGAAAAGAACATATGTAGGTTTCTTAAAACACAGCTAAGAAAGTTTTTAATCAATGTTGACATTTGCTGAACACCAGATTCTTTTTCAAGTATCAAGGTTAGAAAATAAGCTATAGCTCATTATATTCACATACCAATTTGTTTAGTCTTTCTACAACAAAAGTCAAGCTGGACTTGAACAGTTGCTGAAAGGCAGTACAAGTCTGAATATGGAAGAAAGAACATGAATACACAGCCAGTAGCATTTTGTAAAGCATACCTAGAAGCACTGTTAAATTTAGAACAATATAACACTAAAGTGTTATTAATATAATAATATATTAATATAACATCAGGAAAAAAAGCTTTAATAAGAATGTCAGAAGTAACATGTCAGAGAAAACCAAAAGGGTTCTTATTAATGCACAAGGCTTGAAGGAAAGCCTGAATACAAAGATATTAGATGAAAACCATCACTTACGAAGCACTTTTAAATGCAGAGATATTCAGAAACTTATCCGTAACATCCATGTTAAAAAAAAAAAAAAAAAAGTTGGTTCAATTCCAGAGTATCAGAATAGAACAAACAAAGAATCATGAAAGTCATGGAATAAAAATCTTACGACTGTAAATTCCCATGTTACACATTCTGACCTTGAACTAGGTTTGAAATCAGTGTCAAACTTGTCAATATAATCAATAGTTTTTAGCATGCAATTTATGTCCCACTTGAACTCACATCTAAGGTACTTACTAGAGAAACTGCAATCTACAAATGCCTAGTTTTCTCCACTGAGTCTGCAAGAACCAATAGTGGCTAGATCAGTTGTATATAACAAAGCTGTTGATAGCTAAAACCAGTCTAGCTATAACCAGTTGTATAATATCAATGTATAACATTAACCAATTGAAAGAGTACGTCCTAAAACAAGAAAAACAGAAAGCACACAAAATAAAATTTGAATCAGAAAACAGTATTTTTTGCAAAAATCAAGTTTTAGGGATCTCTTCAATATCATGCAGCAATAAATTTATTTTCTCAAAACTACTAAAATACCTAAGTGGATTTTTTTTTTTAATAAATACAGAAATCTATTTCCAGTCAGAGGACAAAAATAAAAGTTTAGAACAATCGGTAGATTTAATAAGTATGGCAAACAGCCCTATTGGTATTGAAAGCAATTCACTGCATTAATCCATTAATGAGAACAAAAATTAATCCTGTCTAAATTATTTTAATTACAACATTTTCAGAATAAAGAAATCATTTATACTGCCTATGCGTGATATTGCTTAATAAGTAAAAACTAAGAAGAACACAGAAGTGAAGGTCATCAAATTAAGCTGAGAAACTCCAATTTTCTTTCAATGAAAAAGAGGTTTTAACTACATTTCATAATTTTTATGTATTCTGTCCTACAAATTGCTGCGTTAAGAGAAATGAGTAAATCCACAGCTTGAACCACTTAACAAAGGAGAGTTGTTAAGTCTTATATTAAGTGACAAAGAATTTAAAGATGAAAATTAATCCTATTTACTAAAAGAACTGAATGCTGTTCTTTAGTAGTCCATGAAAAAATGGTCCATATTCAACCTTTTCAAAACTGTATTCCTTCATTTCCCTGGTACACTGACTTACATCACGCCTGATTTTGATCCAATCCATCTAATTGTTCAGTACCTCACAAAAGGCTATCTTGTGTATCTTAACAAGGGAACAGACACAGTTAAAGAGACATTCTGTGGTAAACTCAAGCGTTTAGCTCATTTATTGTAGGCTACCATTGCTATTTCTACCCCTTTGTAATTGACTTATCTGGGCACATTTTGTTTAAGAAAATTTCAGATAATTTATCAGATTTTATTAAGATGATGTCAAAACAACAAATTTGCGTATTTTTAATGTATACTGTCAAACTTTTCTGATGAAAATGAAAACGCCTATATGCAATCACCGGGAGACCGGGTGGAGTTTTAGTACTTAGAGGAAAACATGAGACTGATTCTGGCAAAAATAAATTTGAAATTCTTATGAGAAAGCATAGAACATAACAGACTCTGATAAATCCTTTATAAGTAAGAGGATTCTAACTGTCTCAGAAAGACCTCAGATTGAATTGGGAAGTTTTAAAAACTTTGTCACTTTACTCCACCCATACAATTTTCCCAAACTTTCTGAATTTTCTGTAACTTTCCACAAATACTTGAATGTTACTATTTACACACATCTTAGAAAAGTGCAGTGACATTCTGGTGTGTCCTATCCCATCCCACCCTCTTTTCAACCCTTCCACCTCCTCACAACCCAATGTTACCAAAGTAATCCTTCCCATAAATAACACGATTGGTACACGTAACTAAAACCTCTACTCCCACCTCTTTCAGGAATTTCTTATATGCATATATTCTCATCAAAAACTGTACATATATTCGCAGACTTCACAATTTCAACACACCATCCTGATTTATAGCTCTTAATCTTTTGAAAATGGTCATGGTTTTGAAGGAAAAATAAATCCTACATAATTTACTCTCAGATGGATGTCATAAAGACTAAGTTTAGTTGCTACCTGCACATGCTTGACAAAAAAAAAGGAGGCTTACACTTAATAGTGGTAAACATGTCCTGTTTGGGAACCGGATTTGGCTTATCCTGCATGGAGGAATATTTTATCAGTTTGGTGGTGTGCACTATACAACATCTGCTAAGTGTTGTGGAATGGATATTCCATCATGAGACAGTCCTCCAATAAGAAAACATTTTTCTAAAAGGTAACATAAATCATCTTTCATGAAACTAAAGCATGCCCTTGCTTGTATGGTTTTATGTCAACACAGAAGAAAAGAATACTATTGCCCTTTAAAGAATGTTCTGAAAGGCTTGTGATATAATTTCTCAGTATTCTCTTTTCAGAGTAGTTAAATCAAATGATTTCATTAACCATGTAATTCTCAATGACACTCTCTCTTTTCAATATTAATAGTTACTGATGTGTTACAGCCAAATTTGACAGAGTTCTCAGAAGTGAGGTTTCATCAGCTTCAGGTGAAATAACCAATACCATGTTTTAGCAGTATGTGGACGTGTGGCAGCAGTATGTAGCAGAAATGTGGACATTTCCATGTCCACAAAACCAACCAGTTTTTCCATTATAGCACTTTCATTAATGTAAAATGTTAGAAATTCAGTAGAAAGGTGAAAATTTTCATCACCCAGAAACAACACCAACAACACGGGTAACTAGAACAGAACCTGCACTAAGCCCTGAATTCTCTTTAACAAATGCAGTATGTTTAGAATCAGCTGTGTAAACACACATAAAAACACATATTCTAGAAAATGTCAACCTTTCAATTCCACATTGTCACAATAAAGTAGCTTTGTAGTAGAAACATCATTTTGAGCATATGCTTAAATTAGCAAACAGGTTTATACAGAAACCTATTTCCCTCACTTTTTTCAGATTTTCTTATTAGCTCCGAAGCATATCTAATTCTACACAGTTCACAGTACCTACATTTTCCACAAAATAAAAATGTGTGGATGACAATACAGCTATCTGAAGACAAGAACTCAGTAGCAACTGCTGTACTTAAAACCTTCACCACCACAAATAGTCCTTGTGACCATTTCTTTGAGAAGATCATAAAAATTCCATTTGCAAAGTCATTCACTATCAGAAGTAGAGAGCACAAAAGAACATGTATTTCCTGTAAGCATTCCTCATTGCATCATTCCACACTTTCAGAAAGCTCCATTATTTGTCACCATTATATATTGTATCCTCTAAAGTTAAATCAATCTTCAAGATTAACTTCAGCAGTTTGACAACTTGAGTTCAATAAAAAATATACCATAAACAACAAGACTACAACTAACCCGTGTGATATGAAGAATTTGGAAAGGTTGTGTCTGATTCTGTAATAAGCCAGTTCTTGTAATAAGCAATAACAAGTGTGAGTTTAAGAAAGTATCTTTACAGATCTTCCACGGGAAAAAAGTAAAAAAAAAAAAAGTTGGGGGGAGGGGAGGGTTGGAAAAAAAGACCTTGTCCATAGCAGTGTTTCCTACAAAGAAACTGACACAAGTGAAGAACTTCTAACAATTATATCATGATAGGGATTCTGTACTGTGAGCCTCTCCGTCCTTCAAGAAATTTTTCATGGAGTTAGAAAGTCCAAGAAAAACACCAAAGTCACCTGGAACGCAGAAAAGCCTTCCCCCAACTCCTACATTCAAGAGAGCAGTATGGGGAAGTATTGCCAGAATACAGACAAGAAATCCACAGACTTACTGGGCAAGGTTATTCTTCAGCTTCTCCACAGCCAAGGTAGGAGATTCCTTCCTAATGTATTTCTACATAATGTAACCATGCTCTCCTGCATGTTTCTAACAGCTGTGAGTCACAGAGAATCATCTTCCTGAAAGGACACATCTTTGGAAGTCAAAGAATGGATTCATGTTTTAATTTCCTCTTTTAGCCTTTCCAACGCTGTATGAAAATCAAGTATCTCTAATATAAAAAAGAAGATCAAGGGGATAACTTTCAATACTCCTATTTTGGGAAGAAGGAAGTAGCACTGTAAGGCATGAATTATGGTCTTGTCTCAGTAAAGCCAGCCAGCTGATGTCTCCATGATGTAGAGGTAATATTGAGGAAATCTCTGTTCCTTTCTTTCCAGGCCCATTCTGTTCCGAAGCACTCTCTATATTTAAACAGCTCAGCTCCTGAGAGCAAAGCGAACAATAACTGCAGACATGTAAACAAAAACATACAATATGGAATCCAAGGTCTGCTATGCAAACCTGAAAGCAGATTTCTACTCATCCTCTGTTTTTTGTGACTCATCTGTGGAAAATGCTTAAATATTTTACACCAAATTTCTTCGGAAAGTGCAGAACTGTAGAAAGTGCAAACGGTAGAAAGGTCACCTTGAAGTGAGTGGGGATTAAAACTGCAAAATAGCAGAGCCATAATTCAAATAGATTAAAAAACATCAACTCTTTCACCTGTTTTTTAGAAAAGTAAATAAAAACATTAATCAAAATGCAAAAGCATATTTTAAATTCTCATGTTCTTTCCTTAGCTGTAGGAAATGCATATGTAAACTTCTTAAAATTCACTATTTAAAAACATATTTAAAGTCTGCCTGAACTAAGCATCTGACCTAGAAATGATTTTCAGAAGTAAACCCCAGCTGAGCTACTGTGTTTACAATCATGATTACAACTGTCTCATTTTCTAAAAGCAAACATAGCCATAGAGTATAAAATTTGTCTCCAATGGTTCTAAGTCCAAACACTGACTGCAGAAATCCTCTCTTATCCGCCAGTTCTCATATCTTATAATGAGCACTATCGCACAGTGGAGTAATTAAGAGCTGATCTTATATAGGAGAACAACACTGGGATTTACTTATGGTAAAGGTATAAGGCATCCATAATGAAATGGTCCAAGAGAAATGCTAGAAAAAAAAATCACTTATGGCCGTTATCTCAGACTACAGCAGGCTTTGTTTGCTAATACTGCTAACATACCAGGTCGATTTTAAATCTTGGAATCTGTTTACCCTACATAAATTCATTTATATTTTCGCACACACAAGAATTGTATTTATTATGAATACAATATACTACTTTTATTGACTATATTCACGTCATACTATGAATATTTTTGATTCAGAGCTTTCAATTAGTAGATACATAAAAGCAAACCTCCAATGACGAAACAAAATGGGGGGAAAGAAGCACAATACAGAAAAAAACATGTCTGAAAAAAAAAATCATTAAAGTCATATTGCGAAAACTGCTCAGTATACAAAAACTCTTTGCTAAAGTTTGGTGTTTATCTTGTTTTCAGGGAATGCTCACATCACAGAAGTTTATATGCAGTTGACTCTTAGAACAGAAGTAACATAAAAAAATTAATGCCTAACCAAAAGTACCATGTATATGGGGATATTAAAAGTTGCAGTTTAATCATAAGCAGGAAAATCACACAACTGGAGCACTTTAAGGTGTTATGGTGAAAAGTTAACACCACTTTTCAGTATCAGTATGTAAGTCTTAGCATATTTCCCTGCAATCTACCAGAGAAGAACAACACTGCCATATTTCATTTCACACAGCCTATCCATCCAGTTATTTCTTCAAATTTACTTCATTATACAATCAAAAAAGCACTGTCTACCTGCCTGCTCTGAGGCATAAAAAGGTTTTCAGCTTTTGTTTTCATTAGGTTTTTATTGAAAAAAAATGTTAGTCATGAATACCTAAGAATCACCATTGTTACCAGATGAACCACATACCTGGTCTGCTAACTAAACATGATACAAGAGCAGTTTTTCTACTGATCCTTCCTGTGATTCTCCAAATCAGATACGACGTATTACTTATACCATGAATATAATTCATATCCTCGTAGTCCCTTGTAGCAAGAAGAAAACAACGCTCAGAACTGCTGCCTTTTATATGAAAATGAATGAATACCTCTTAATGAAGACATCAGTTCTCTCTAACAATGCACTACAAAAGATTACAAACATGCTTTCACATCACACTAGTCTTAAAACACCATGCACTCTGTAAAATAGCTTATCACATCATGCATTTGCACATGCTCCTATGTGCCTTCGACTGAAATTCTCATAAAACTAAATAGAATATTAAGCTAATCATTTACTACTTACTTATCTGCTTGAGTATATCTTCACAGAATTTTAAATATTTCATTTCTAATTATTTAACTTCTACATATGTGATTGTTTATCACAGGACAAAGGACTCGCATTCATATTTTGAACTACACAGTTTTAATTCACCATCTGCTCATTCTCAATCCCAGTACACTATGTTAATGTAATATGGTTGCTTCATAGCTTCAACTGAAAATGTCAGATACGTCTGTAAGACTTTTTTTAATAAACTCAGCTATTTTCACAAAGCCCGTTATTGTACACTTACAATATTTAATATTTTCTTCTTAATTTTAGAAGAGATTACTTCATTCATATCTTTATTTTTAAACATGGAATATTTTGAAGAATTTTTAGCTTATGCCATCTTTTTTTAATGAGCACTGAAGTTGCACAGTAATTCCATCAATGTCATCTTAAATCAGCAGCAGTGTAAAGAAAAAAGTACCTGCTACATATAAAGATACTACAGAGCCTATCCCCTGAAGTACTATCTTGCCACAGCATCAGAAAGCAAGGACATCTATCTTCTGAAATTAATCTAAGAATTTCAGTAAATATTAAGCATTTCACAAACCACAGCAGTAAATATGCCTTTCATACGTAAAATAGTCACTATTTATAATTAAACCTTGATTCAAATGTTATCCTAAAGATATGAAAACTCCCTCGAAAATTTCCATTCACTAACAAACGTGATGTTTCTGATATCAGCATACAGACATCACAGGCATGTCCTGGATTTTCAACACAGTATAGATAGTAATGGCAGAGTCAGTGACATGACTTAGACTTTGTTAAACAGTGCTGCTTGTAAAGTTGTGTAATATGAAAAAGGAATAAATAAAGAAATGCTTCTTCAGACATTAAAAAAACGCAATTATAAGCATAAATGCATGCAACCAAATAGAATCGTTTCCCCTTGAAGAATCTTAACCAAGTCTTAATAAGATCAGTGTCTTTTATTCACACAGAAACTTGACAAAATAAAGGAAATCACTCAATCATATACTGTAAGTATACCAATACAATCATAGAATTATTTAGATGCATGTGTGGGAACTGTTGAATCACGGCCTGAACCTCTGATTGACCACCTGAGGCAAGTGCTGAGTCAGCTGCAGGGGCACAGGTGAATGCAATTTCACCTGAGTGACTGGAAAGGGTGGAGTCAGGCTCCACCCCTCCTAGACCCCATCTAAGTGCTGACTCCCAAGGAGGAAGGATCTCTATCCGGAGATCACCCCTCTTGGAGCCCTTTGGTGAGCCCAGGACACGGGTAAGCTTTTTATTTCCTTACTCCTTTGTAAACACATAATCTCTCTGGTCAAATACCTGTATACCTTACAATCTGTATACCTGTTTGCCATACAGGAGGGAAGTAACATTTTAAATCAGCAAATCCACCATCCTCCTAACACTACAATTTTACTGCTAAACCATGTCCCTAAACATCACATCCACATTTCTCCTGAACACCTCCTGGGGTGGTGCTTGGGCAGCCACTTCCAGTGCATAACCACCCTCTTTGTAAAGAAATTCTACCTCAGCCACTCCACACACACCCTGTGTTCTAGTCCCTTCACCAGCTTTGCTGCTCTGGTCTGCACGTACTTGAGCAACTCAACTTCCTTCTTGCAGTGCGTACCCAAAACTGAACACAATGCTCAAGGTACGGCCTCACCAGTGCCAAGTACAAAGAGACAATCTCATTCCTAGTCCTGCTGGCTACACTACTTCTCATGTAGGCCAGGATGCCATTCACCTTCTTTGCCATCTGAGCACACTACTGGCTCATGTTCAGCTGGCTGTTGACCAGCACCCCTCTTCTGCAGGACAATTTTCCAGCCACTAAACCCCAAGCTTGGCGTTGTTATGACCCAAGCAGTGAGCCCAGCACTTAGCCTTGTTGAAAGCCGTATAACTGGCTGTTGCCCACTGATCCAGCCTACCCAGATCCTTCTGCACAGCCTTCCTACCCTCAAGCAGATCAACACTCCCACTCAACGTAATGTCATCTGTGAACTTACTGTGGTTGCACCCAATCTCCTCATCCAGATAGTTGATAAAAATGTTAAATGAGACTGGCTACAATACTGAGCCTTAGGGAACACTGATTGTAACCACCTGCAAACCGCTTTTAACTTCATTCACAAGGACCCCTGGGGCCTGGCCATCCAGACAGGTTTTTGCCCAGTGAACAGTACATCTGTCCAAGCAGTGAGCTGCCAGTTTCTCCAGGAGGATGCTGTGGGAAACACTGTGTTAAAATGCAAGCAAACAACATCCACAACCTTCTTTCTTTGTCTACATAAGCAGATTATCTTACCACAGAAGTAGACCAGGTTACTCAGGCAGGACCTGTCTATCATAAACCCCTGTTGACTGAGTTTGATCAGCCAGTTTTCCAGCATGCACCACATGATGACACAGTCCATGACCTTCCCTGGCATCGAGGCCAATCACTATCCAGATCCTGCTTCCCACTCTTATTTTAGATAGATGTCACATTTGCTAAGCTCCAGTCAACTGTGATCTCCCTGGTTGGCCAGATCTGCTGGTAAATTATGGAAAGTGGCCAGGTGAGCACTTCTGCCAACTCCATCATTACCCTTGGGCAGATCCCATCCAGCCCTCTAGATTCGTGTGTGTGTTCATGCAGTGTAGTAAGTTGCTAACTATTCCCCCCTGGATTATAAGGGCTTCATTCTACTCCCTGTCTCTGCCTTCCTGCTGAGTGGACTGAGTACACCAAGAACAACTGGTCTCAGTAATAAAGACTGAGGAAAGGATAACATTAATTACTTTAACCTTTTCTGCCTCTCTTGTCACCATCTCCCTCTTCATCCAACAAAGACTAGAGATTCTCCTTAGTCTTTCTCTTCTTGTTTATGTACTTACAACAACATTTTTATTTTCTTTCGATGTGGTGGCCAAGTTAAGTTCTAGCTGGCCAAAGCTCTCCTAACTTCTTCCCTGCATAACCTCACAACATTTCTGTAGTTGACCTGACATGCAATCAATGGTTCTATAAAATATATTCTTTGTTTAAAAATCTTTTGTTTCCTTGACTTATTTTTACAACATACATATGCCTTACATTATAAACTGTTACATACCAATTCCTAGGTTTCAGTATTTATTTATGCATTTGTTACTTGCATATTTTGCATTCAATAATCCTCTATTTTGTACACCACATTGAGCTAAGTAAAGGCAATACAACACTGCAGTACAAAGGAAACAAATGTATAAAGGCACCAACCAAGATGGCACATAAGGCTTTAAGAGAACACTGTATTTGTAGCAAGTCGTAACAAATAGAGCAACTGAAACTTCCAGGAAGAATCCTCATAAAGCGGGAAGTAGATTGATGTTGAGTGCTGACTGCATCCAAACACCATAGTTAATAAACAGAACAGAAGCCACAATGGTACCAATGTACTTAATCTGGCCCTGAGCATAAAGTCTGCTGAAATCACAGAGATCAACATGAAGAAACCCAAATCTGTGATAAAACTCAAAAGTCAGTGTTCCCTTGGCTGTTATTCAAGACAGACTGCTTGGACACCTCAGTAAAAATGAGTACATCAGCAAGAGTGAATGAATGTAACAAAATGAGTGAGTGAAATCTACAAAGAAATGCATGTGAATAAAAGCAACTCTGTTTACTTTTTTTTTCAGAAGCACTTTGCCTTCCTATACAGTCTTGCACTGAGCTTTTCTACCATTAGAAAGTGCATGGAAAATAATTTAACAGCTACTTTGATTACAGCATAGCCATCATCACTGGAAAAAGGGTATGAACACATGCCAAGAACAGGCCATTCGACATTTTGCATATGCAGTTGAGTTCTGAGCTTTCAATTTTGCTGGATTCCATTTTGAATAATGTGTCAGCATAGTTTGATTCATCTCCAAGCTCAAGTGATATTAAAACTCAGCTTTATCAAAGATATCATAACAAAGCTAAAGAAAAGTGGCCATGTTATTCTGAGATTGAAGCACTCCTGAAAGTGTTTTGTAGACAAAGCAAAAATCAGATAAAGAATTTGAGTTTCAAATTTAGTCTTTCATTTCTCAAACTACTAGAGGCAAGAAAGTATCTGAAAAAAGTGTAATTAGCCTCAGCAAATTGTTCACTGGGGATAGCTCCAAACTTACTTGTATGCAGTACACAGCTCTCAAAACCACTGTAGCTGATTCCAAAGGGACCAGTACCCTAACATTATTTGAAAAGGTCTCAGCACAGTCCTGATGGAAAGGATTCTTAAAGGAAAGAACATCTTACAAAAGTTTAGGATCCAACATAATAATGGGAAGTTCCACAATGGAACACAAAACAGCTGATCATGGCCCAACACTGTAAGACCTGTTCGATACTACTGCAAAAAGTTCAGGTAAAACAGTAAAGCTACATCATGCTGATGGAACCCAATAAAAGGATCCAAGTAAGAATTCATATTATTTTTATAAAGATCAGAGAGGTAACATCATTGGCAAAAGATGTGAAGTTTCCTTAATTCTTCTAACAGGTCTGAAGCAGGGACATATTTATTTTTTATATAATCCTCATATTTTTAGTGTAACTATTCTGCAGTTCAACAAAATTTCTGTTGCTATACTGTATACAGTCTAACTGTTGGCAACAGTACATGTTACATAAGACTACTCCTCAAGATTCACATTAAACTATAAAGACATATACTTTCAGACACAGATCAAAACAATAGCGCAGCCAAGGAAAGCAAAGCTACTCGAACAGAATACAGGGCTGGAGGGGAATGAAGAGTGTAGCAGGTAGAGAAGCATGCAGTTCTATAAGGAAGTTTAAAAAGCCAGAATGAGTCCATACCAGCTGAAAAAGGGATTGAAAAAGGGTAGGAAGAAGGTGGAGAAGTCTGCACTTAAAGAATAAACATAAAGGGAAATAGGAAGAAAAGGCCTTTGAAAATCAGAAATCAGAAATTAGAATGGAGGGAGAGACATAAACTAAGATGCGGAGGTTTAGGTTAAATATTAGGAGGAAGTTTTTCTCACAGAAGATGGTGACGCACTGGAACAGGTTGCCCAAGGAGGCTGTGGATGCCCCATCCCTGAAGGCATCCAAGGCCAGGCTGGATGTGGCTCTGGGCAGCCTGGTCTAGTGGAAGGCAACCATGCACATAGCAGGGGGTAGAAACTAGATGACTGTTGTGGTCCTTTTCAACCCAGGCTATCAGTACCCAGGTCAATGTCAGAGTGGTCTACATCCATCAAACACTGTCTCCTGAAGATCTCAAAGAACACTGAGGACTTACTTCCTAATATTGCCAAGAAACAACTTAGTCCACAGGCTGGGTTTAGGTTGCATCCGTTCTGCTACTAATCAATATTCAGTGTAACCTGCAACAGCTACAAAATTTGAGATTTTTACCTCAAATATGTAAGATCTGTATTGATGAGTTAGAAGTCCAAGCCCCACTGCAAATCACACCTGAGAAAACTACTAATTCTCAATTTTTTTCTTAAAACACATTGAAATCTTAAATTAAAGCAAGAATTAGGAGAATAAAGGTTGCAAATTAAAGGAATTTTCACATAGGAAACACTAGGGTCAAAATTCCAGGAATGCTTTTAACCCATTCCTCTACATTTATGTATTACTGTATTATTTTTCATCATATGAGCACACTTATTTCTAATGCACAGCACAGGTATAATTTAGGACAGAGTAAATTTTGTAATTGCTGACATTTTTCATCTTTGAAGACACTTGGAGATGTAAAGAGAATGAAGAAAGAAACTCCCTGTGGCAAAAGAAAATCTAACTTTTCAACGAAAGAGAACACCTACCAGATGAAATGGATTCTTTCCTTTATTCAGTCAGAGAGTTCCTGTGTGATAGTAGGCTAACCACAAAATCCAACTTTTCATGAGTGGCAGCCAATGAAATGTTACTTGCTGCTTAAAAGAAAACTGCAAAAGAGATGAGCTGTTACATCTGCAGTTTAAAACAACTAAACTGATGCTCAAAGCCCTAGAAGAAAAAGCTAAAACTTGAACATTACTGGCACCTCATCTTGGATACTTTAGATGAACAAACTGTTTCAGCCTTTGCATCTTTTGAGCTTAAGTTTCTGAGCTGTAAAACGCAGATAATGATATCACCTAATTCACAGGCTAGTGTTAAATTAATGCTTATGAATTTTACAGATGCAACAATGAAAAGTACTACAAAAACAGGATTTTTGACGTTTTTTCTTTTCTTTTTGGTTTCGGGTTTAAATAATGAATGGTGTGACTACACATTATATACTCTGAAAAAGGAACATAAAGTGAATGAACCTAGCTAATGGAGCAAAGTCCAGAGGAACAAAATACATTTGCTTGTAAAACCCAAGATTACATCATTACATACCACCATAATACAGACATTAGAGAAAACGACCCCATAGTTTTGACAGACCGATTCCTCAGTGCTTGGTTTTGTATCATTGCTATTCCTTTTTAAATTGTTTCTACATTGGTGTAAGACAGACGTGACGATCTACTGAATTGTTAACTGTTCAGTTTTAGTCTGCTCTAGACAAGGAAATACGGAGCATCTTCTTGATGTCATGAAGACATGTCAAAATACACAACACATGACGACCTGAAAACCTTAACCTGACATTTTAGTAGCATGCCTCTCAAACACTGTGTAGTCAAGTACTCTTGTTTTTACCAGCGAAAGAGATACTTCATAAAAAGGCCTTATTACAGCAACAAATGCAATAAGAATGCAAATTGTTACTGGCTGAAAAGGAGCTACTGCATTCACACCATGTGTAGTTCACTACCCTGACATATACAAGTGTTATTTTACCTAGCTGATAAACAGCAAGGCATCCCAATTTTATTGTATAGTAAAATAACTTTGCTGCATTTCTAACTTCAATTTCTTAAACGCCGGTGTGTGTATATGCAATTATATATGGGTGGTGAACATCAAGCTCACCATCAGCACAGCCTCGGCAATAAATGAATAAAACATCTGGATGGAGAATCGAGACTTAGCAGAATCTACAGTGCTAAAGATGGTACATTTACTCCCAGAAAACCTTCAGAACTGAGATATCATTGAGCACTGAAGCTGCTTAGTGATGTGCAAGGAGAGTCTGTTTATGCCCACAAACAATATTTATCAGCAAACAGAGAAAGCTAATGGAAGAATTAAAACAAAAACAACAAACATAAATACACAAGACAATTCACTTGGCTGCATATCTCTGGCATGACAGCAAACAGATGACACTGTATCTGTTTCTGCTTCCTGGAGAATCAGCAGTAAGGTAGGCACTGCTCTATACCCCAGTAGTCCTGGATAGAAAAAGTGAGCTCTCTCTCAGAAGTTTGGAGCATTCCGTCTACTCGAAGTCAACTTCAGCTATTATTTTAGCTTTTAATAGATAAAAGGTAGCCAACTGTTCTGTCACTGCATAACAAATTGTGCCAAGCTTTCTTTTACTAGCAGATTACCTAGGAGAAAGATTAAAATTTTACAGTTTAAAAATGTTCCAACTACTGTCAACTGTGTAATGCATAGAAAGCCCCCCAAAAGTCTTTTTTGTTTTGTTGTTGTTGTTGTTTGCTCCTTCGTTTGTTTTTTAACAGCCAACCTTAAAAGTTAAACTTACAGGATTTACCAGCCCCATTTAGGTGACTGAATTAAAAACATTTGTACTCAAATAGTCTAAACTGCTCCCTAAAGTTTCTGCTGTCTCTGCAGAGTACTCAGGATGATAATTCAGGCACATCCACTAGAAGTAGGAAACTAAGAATGCTCAACAAATTAATGCATTTTCAGTCCCAATTTAATTTTAAAGGAGAGATTTAATATCTTTGTTTCCAAATAAAACTTTCCTCGTGTTTAAATATTTTTAGCAAATAGGATGCATTAAAATTCAAGAACAAAGTGATTTCAACATGAATGTAAAATCTGGAGTATAAATTTTCCTGAAGACTGGTTTTAAATCACAAACCTAAATGTGCAGACAGGTACGTAATGGAATTCCTCAAATTATGCAGGAGACTAATTCACAAAAGCTCTCCACTGACATTAGCCAAAAGAAGACCTCATCACCCCATCAATAAATATCTTCTACCACAACACACAAGACTGCATCTTCCGTGCACAGCAAAAGCCAGTAGCTATTTGAAAGATGACTGTGGATTACCATATCAGAGCTTTATGAGAAGTAAACACTGGCTTCCCTAAGGCATCCCAGAAAGACACACAGATAATGTTAAAAATACCACCAAGAAAATTCTAAGATCACAGCCAGGATGATTTCCCCAGTCTTTCATGCCCTCGTGCACCTTTTTCTTGAGAGCTCTGATGATAATGACAAGACTCCTTCAAAAATGCATCATGAATTTACTTCTGGTACATTTTTATAGAAATTACTGCCAGAAATAAATGCTGCAAGTCCTATGTTCAACACTACGCGCAAGTTACTGCAGCAGGAAGCAAAGCATTGTAAACAATCATAAACATCAAAAGATCTTTGATTTTAAGCTTCCTTTCCCTGTATGCGATATATTATTCTTTACACTTAAGTTTTAACATTTAACGCAGGCATATTCTGCCTGGCTGTCTGCTTTTTGTGACTGTGCGTATCTCCAAAGCAAAATGACAAAAGAAAGAATACAAGACTAGTTAGATACTGCTACTTTTTCATACCTGAGCGTTGTTACACACGACACTGAAAGACTGATAATACTCGTGCTTACACATAAAAGTGAAAAGAACTGCCCATATCTTTCCTAGAACCAGGAAGCCAAACACACGGTATGAATTTCAATACAAATACGTTAAAAGTGAAGTCTGAAACACTTTTAATACTAAATGCCCTCTAAAATATTGGTGAGTCACTTCACAGCTAACCTTCCCAAACGTAACAGCAATTTGCAACAAAAATGAATCCAACATAACTACTATTCCAACTGAACCCATGTTAGACTGCATCTAATCCGTTTAGCCAAGTACAGTTGCAACTTTTAATTTTCCTTCACAATAATTTATTCACATTCCGTAGACATTATTATAGATCTAGCAAGGCTAATGTTGTCCTTTTCAGATAATATTCACTAAAGATACTCTTCAAATTCATTTTGTTATCATCACTTAGACACCTCTCATTGGCTGCACACATTGAATAAATACATCTTATCAAATGCAAAATACCAGCACATTACATCCCAGTGATGTTTAAGACATATAACGTAGGAAAGGCACCATAATTTTCCACTACTTTCTTCTCTGTAGTAATGCTTTAAATGTTTGCCTTTTAGCACATTTTCACAAAGCCTTAGCTGGTTCCTGTATCATAATCCCTTCCAGTATATTTTTTCACATTCTTGTACCATAATGCTTCAAATAAGCATTTTCATTTCCAGTTGCACAACTAGACATTGTGGCCTTCCAGTACTTGAAGGGAGCATATAAACAGGAGGGGGAACAGCTGTTTACAAGGGTGGATAGTGATAGGACAAAGGGGAATGGTCTTAAACTGAGACAGGTGAGGTTTAGGTTAGATTTAGGACAAAGTTTTTCATACGGAGGGTGGTGACACACTGGAACAGGGTGCCCAAGGAGGTTGTGGATGCCTCATCCCTGGAGGCATTCAAGGCCAGGCTGGATGTGGCTCTGGGCATCCTGGTCTGCTAGTTGACGACCCTGCACATAGCAGGGGGGGTTGAAACTAGTTGATCACTGTGGTCCTTTTCAACCCAGGCCATTCTATGGTCTATGATCTTTGTGGGTCATATTCAAAAGCCATTTACTTTCAAAAATATCGATCAACAAATCAGTAATCCTGCCCCCTCTCTTCCACGAGGAAACATTTCACTGTCTGGGAGTGACAGCACTCTCAACCACTTGCTGCAAATTCAGACACATATTTGCAGACCCTAAATTTACAAGCTGTTTGATACACAGGGACCACCTTTTCTCCACATAAACTTTTTCTAGTAATATACCTCCAATAAACAAAGCTAACATATACCATCAGTACACAATACTTCGGAATAAAATGCTGAGACCTCAAAATTAACCAGGCCTCATTTGATGCTTTCAGTGGTTACACGCAGAATATCTGCACCAACATAAATATATCCACACTGCAATATATATGAAGGCTGCTCCAAAAGCAAAGCATCCTATTTTATGATGTTGGCCCACGACTTCAGAGGTGGATGGTGGTGGTATGGCAGTAGAGGATGAACCCTCTCACCAATACCCAACTGCATGTTGTTACTGTGTGACACGTGGCAGCAGAGAGGCAGTCTGACCCAATGGTGTCTGACATGGAAGTGCAGAGGGAGCAAAGTTGTGTCACAGAATTCCTCCATGAGATAAAAATGGTACCTACTAACATTCACTGAAACTTATGGAGACCAAACAGTGGATGTGAGCACAGTGAGGTGGTGGATGGTGTGTTTCAGCGGTGGCAACAGCAACAGTGGGCCACCTCCGCTGGTGTAGATTCTGGCATGTGGGCTACTGTTCATCATTGGACAAAATGCATAGCTAATGGTGGTGACTGTCTTGAAAAACAGTGTTTTGTGGCTGAGAATATGCATTGCCAAACAGTGTTATTGTGCTCTTTGTATCTGTTGTAGCTTCCATGGAAAAAAACGGAAGATATTACTTTCAGAGCACCCTACATACATCTATTATTTTACATAAAAATATATACAATGTATCCCCAAAATATCTAGATATTTTCATTGTCAGAAATATTACTCCCAAAAAAGCAGACAAGAAAGAACAAACATGAGAAGCCAGAAATAAGTTAAACTGTTGTAATAAGCAGCTCATTATCCTCTGGTTTCTTTTTTAAAGTACCTTCCTATTTAGAAATAGCCAGTTGACATCTCCATTTCACATCAATTCCAACAAGACTTTGTTTCAAAACAAGCAAAAAATAAACAGGTTTGAGGCACATTTTTAATCCAACCATAATGAAGCAGGATTCATTTTTTGTTTTGAAATTATCTATTCTAAACTTAAGGATTTTTTCACACCTGTTACTACAGCAATTACCAGCTGGCACAACTCAGCAAGTACCAATTTTCAATCAATGAAATACACTGACTAGAATACCAATTTCCAAAGATATTCCCATTTAGGATTCTATTATACTAATTACAATTATCAAAGTAAAATTAACAGTAATCTCTTATTTTGTTGCATATTGCAGTTCTGAAACTACATCACATTTTTAGAAAACGTGCCATACACTGTATATGGCTTTAAAATTCAAAAAAAAGAAAAAAAAGACCCTTTTCATTTACTATCTTCTTTTCAGAAACTCTGCTCCCTCGTAAATCTCAAGAACTGATTTTTATTCTTACACCATACTCATTGAATCAGTATTTCAGAAATGTTCCTCTTTTTATCTTTATGCTCATTATTTCATTTCCCAATGTAGAAAACTGCAGTGTATTTTATGCATACAATTATTACAGTTTTGGTGCATACATTTCCCATGGTAATGCTGTTTCTTATTTTAAACTCAAAAATATGGAATTTAAGTTGCTAAATGAAGAATAAAATAATCAAGACTATTACTTTCCCCCTATAGGACACATAGTCTTATCTGTTTTGTAGCTACATGAAGTTGCTCAAGTGAAGAACAATACACTGTTTTTCACAACAAGAAAAGTTGTTGATGCAAACCGTTATTTCAACACACACACGAAGATAAAGGGCAAATGATAAACACCGTTCTTCTTTAACTCAGAGATATACCACGTTCCCAAAATGGTTTTTTAGATGGTGATCAAGATTTTTATCTGTAGAGTAGAGAAAAAAGCTTAAAACTGCTCAGCACTCACTTCTACTTCAGAGATAGCATAATTTGGACAGTCTTACATTCTCTTGAAATCTCAATTTCCTGCTTACATTACCTTACCTCCAGCAAGGCTGTCATCAAATGATGTACGTAGTTTCCACCTAGTGAACTCCTATTTCAATCATCATTCACCATTTTATTCTGAATTGAAGAAACAATTTAAAGCACATAGAAGTAATCTGAGGCTGAGTTTGACTGATGTATTGTAAGATTCCTAATTAAAATTAAAAACATGGGATAGAAGGGTATGTCCTTTTGATTCCAAAAAAAAAAAAAAAAAAATCACTGCAATGACTTTTCGCCCTACTGCTAATCATTAACAGCCATATTTATATTCCCTTGCTGCAAGGATGCTTTAAAATAATATTGAATTAAATATAAAGACTTATCACAAAGTAGTCACGTTTCAAGGAATGTGTAGTTGTTGGAAAAAGTCTAAACAATTTTAGACTGTTCCTAAATTTGCTATGAGGCCTCACCTCTCCTATGCATTACCATAATAGAATAAAAGACTATCCATTTTCTTCCAAGTACCTGCTTGCTCTGTAAGAGCAATGATTTGATTCAAAAATGCCAAGGAACCCAGCAGGGCTGAGATTACTTCCATTAAGACAGCAAAACTGAAGAAAAAAAGAAAAGACATCTGACTATAGCCTCAGAGAATATGCACCAAATAACATTTCCTTAACATGCTCTAACAGATTAAGGCACAGAAGAGAATTTGAATTGGAAATTAATTCTTTATCTGCTGTCATGAAACGCGGACATTATTAAAACAAGAAAATATGTCAAACGTAGTACAATCTAATCCTTTTTAAGCTCGAGTCCAAAATAACGCCAAACTAATGGTCATCAAGCACTTAAATTACACGAAGGTAAAAGTTTAAATAAAACATATTTTAAATAGTGTCACACAATTGTCTCCACAAACATGGAGAAAATGTAAGTTGTTATTCCATTTCCATCGTTTATACTTTCAGTAACAGACAAAGAAGTGTGAAATAAAATGAACAGTTTTAGAAGAATATAGAAAAGAATCCACATACAAAATCTATTTAAAAATCCAAAAGAAGTATTTGTGAAAGAAGTTCCATCTGAAAATCTGCAGACCACTATTATTTGGCTAGCAGGCACAAACCGTAGTATAAACACAGACAAGATCTCACAAAATGTAAGTACTGCCTTCACAGCTTTGGGAATACACATGCAAAATCAATTTAAACTGACTGTGCACAGGAGTTCACACTTGCCCTCTTCTAGGTCATAAGATACCATTTTATTAGGCATTCTGGATTATACATCCTCATTAGTATCTCAGCATCTTGGTATTGCAGACTGGCATGAAACTGATAATGGACTGATGTATGCCCCTCATTAAGTACCACAATGCCCCTTAATGGTGATCTGTGAATTGCAGATGTATAGCTCTGAGTCATTCCTGTCAACTACGTGACAAACACTCACACACCAAATTAGTATCTAGAGATCAAACCTGAGACCAGCGAGAGGACAGCAGAATGTAACAAATATCTAGAAGCATGCCAGGTAGAAAGCATGACTTTTTTTGTCAGAGGATCCCTTACCCCAGGGTGCCAGGGGAGAAAGTATAGGTAAGGCTCAGACAAACTCCCTTCTCACTGAAATCAGTAAGGAAATAAGTCCTCCCTCACCCTGGTTTGCACAGGCTTCCTCTCCCGTACTTTCCCTTCCCCCTCAGCTTTGTACAGACTTCTACTCTTGCTAAAGCTTCCCTTAAGTACAGATTTTAAGTACAACCATTAGGACAGTGAAATTTCCTACAGATCTTATACAGTACATTTCACCTTACACATACTTTTAGTACTGTACTAAATACGCACTTTCTTAAAAACGGATTGTTTAAAATGCAAAGAAATGCAAAGCAAACACAAGAGGAAGCAAGTCTTTCTACTGCATGAGAAGGAAATGTCAGGTTTTTTTAAGATTATCTTCCTCCCTCAGCTTCACTCAAGGCAGGAAAGGGATTATCACTCGGAACAAGAAATAGCCAGAGGCATTCAAGGTGTTCAACCAATCTAAGAAAACACGTATCTCAAAACATAGATTTTATATCGAAGAAGGTTACGGCAGTGCAGAGCGGAAATTGAATCTTCTCATATTGTATGTCCATAGACGCAGCTGGACGAGCGTTAGGTTCAAACTGCAACCAGTTGATAAGTCCAAGTTGGTTATCCAAGTGTTGTCACCTACCTACATTGTACTTGTAGTGCCTCCTGTCTTGCACAATCATAGAGTTCAACACTTTTGAGATCGGATATTAATTTAAAAGGCACTCATTACTCCTTTCAAAAAAATACATTCTCAAGAAAGTAAACAATACAAAAAAAAAAGGGTGAGGTGGGGGGCGGATGCTGGAAAATAAAATAGTAAAAAATAAAAAAGGAAGAAGGAAACAGAGTACCTGCTATTTTCTTTTCTACTCAACAGTTCCATGCA
The DNA here is from genome assembly GCF_016699485.2 of Gallus gallus. Taxonomy (NCBI): domain Eukaryota; kingdom Metazoa; phylum Chordata; class Aves; order Galliformes; family Phasianidae; genus Gallus; species Gallus gallus. The sequence goes on along the minus strand of NC_052572.1, from coordinate 28,624,203 downwards.
CGGATATATTCAATTTAGGGAATTAATGGCTTTATCAAAATAATCTATACCACGCATCATACACACTCTTTTCACATATTTAATGAGAGCAGGAGCAGCAATACCAACCATTCAACAGTGACACTCTCATCTCAGGTCCTAGAAATCATTACAATGAATTTGTTTCAAATTGCAGTTGTCAGGAAAAAAAAAAAAAACAAAAAAAAAAAAACAGTTGTTTGCAGTACACATCCTTTCCTATAATGAAAATGCAGAAATACAATTGTATAAGTTATACAAACATTTAAATGGAGTTTGAGACACAAAGGTTAAAAAACTTTTCAAAATCAAAATGTGACAATCTTACACACAACTGCCTAATATAAAACCTTATGGAAACACCAGATCAAAATACATTTCTGACAAGAAGCTTGTCACACATCATTACCTTGGTTTGAAAATAAGTTCTAACAGACAATCCGAGTGAGATGCTAGAGATTCATGTGTTTATGACTGGCTTAACAACATCCTTTGCAAATCACGTTCTCAAACTCTAAAATCTACAGGCAGTGTCTGATGAATGCTTATTTAGTGCGTTCCCACCTAAGTACATCTCCACTAAATTCATTAGTCACCTATTCCTGTGTTACACAAGCATGGTGAATATTTCACATTTTAATGGAAATCTGCTTATCAAATTGGAGTTCTGTCTCAGCTTGCCCCAAGTCTTCAAAGTAAAGCTCTTTTGTCATTCATTCAACACCACATATGTAATGCATAAGTATGAACTGCGACATACATATTTGGTTAGTAATAACCAAATACATTGTGTTTTAGTAACGAAGGATGTTTTTACACCCTGAAATGATTAGGAAAAAAACGTCATCCTGCTTTCTCCTAGGACATGGCACAAAGCCAAATGACTGAGGACATGGCAGGATGATCAAAATTCTTCTAGTTAGTACATTTTCAGAAGATATCATCACTCTGCCAAGACACAGTAGATGATCATATGCATGTGCCTGGATGTAGCACTGAGAAAGAGAATGGCTTAGCTCTGCAAGCCATCCTATTATGCTAGCTGCTTCTCCTTCTCCCACTTAACCCTGGTATAATGGATAATAAAATCACCAACCGGAATGAGATGTCCGTAAAACTCTCTGAATTCATTCCAATTAACTGGTTTTAAAAAAGATGAAACAGCACGGAGGAAATGAAAAATCTATGATCCTAGAGAGGTGATTTTTAAACTATTTACCTAACGTACACGCTGCTAGTCAGATCTGCATAAGCAAACTGTGCTCATTTTAACCATCTAACAACGTAGTACTTAATTAACCATTTGTGCTTATGAGTGCTATAGTTATACATGCAAATTTTGAGGTTTTTTTCTAAACAAAGTTGTATAGCCAGAATAATTATTACTTGGCATTTATGTTTCCCAGCCTAGGACTTCAGTACCTACTAAAGTTGATTTGAAATTGTTCCCATTTTGCAACAAACAGGCTTACGGAGTACAAGACTATGTAATTTAATCAAACCATATAATTAGGGGCAGTTTAGGAACAAAGAATAAATGAGCACCAAGATCTGTGCAAAAAATTAAATATAAAAGCTATATCATACTAATACACGTACATTCTTTAAGATCTATTCTGCTGTTCTTATCTGCATGCAATACTAAAAGCAGTTTAATTGTTATTTGCATTTTAAATACGACAGTTTATAAAGTAGCAAATTAATCTTCAAAACTATTTTAGGGAATAGAGGAAAAGCAGCATAATCCCATGATCTGCAACAAAAGTAAAGAGAAGGATGCAACTGCCTAAGGTCATTCAGCAAGCCAAGGGCAGAGCTGGAGCTAGAACTCAGAATCTTTTAATCCTAGCCTCATGTTTTAACAGTGGTAAACGCTGCCTGTCCCAGTCTGTTAGCAGAAACTGCATGTACGCTCTGACAGTAGAATAGACTCTTTGAATGTGTGATGCCCAAAGGAGAGGATGAAAAACAAGAAACCATATGTCTGAAGTCTTTCTGAATATGCCTCAAGAGCACCAGAAACAAGAAAGCTTTTTAAAAAAAAAAAACTGCTGCACATGAATAACCATGTTAAGATTCCTAATATGTTTTGAAAGAACTAAATGAAAGCTTAAATGGTAACACAGAAATCAAAGAACTATAGTAACAAATCAGCATTAACACTATGTACACTAAAAGGTTACGGCACCCACACTTCTTAAGGACTGTAAAGGCTCATCTTATCACCCCAGCCATAAGACAAAACTTTTCTTGTCACAACGTGCAGAAAGAATGAGTTTTAATGGAGACTTGAATCCCTTTTTTCTCCAAACTGCACTATTAATCTCAATTTATAACATGGGTATGCAGTGTGTACAGTAATATCAGTTCTTCATAACAGATCTAATTCCAAAGTACCATCAGAAAACATAAAAAGAGATGACAGAAAGCCTCAAATATTTTGCAGAAATCTGTCCAAGGAAAAAAAAAAATCACAAAAAGATGCATTACCTGACAGCAATGTACACTTCCAGTAAAAAAAAAAAAAAAAAAAAGTACATGCTGCCATCTCCATAAGGTCTGGGTATTATCTGCTCGCTTATGAACTTAGAGAATACCTTCCATACGGTCCAACTACTAGAAAGTTCTACAGCCTTTTAAAAGTGTATAAGGAATACTAATACCACAGTTCATTGCTTTTTCCTCATGAGTTCACATATTTTCCTCAGTATTTACAAGCAGGTGCTCTTTTAGTTAAAACTGGAAATAAAAAGATCAACAAATTAGATCTTTCCAAGGAAATGTATGGTTATATTGCCCTCTGCTGATGAATAGCTAAAAACGGACATAAAACCAGAGCTCATGCTCCAATAAATACATTTTAAAAAACATACATTACTAAAATTAAAACATTTGTTCTGCTATAATTCCAATAGACTCCAAATGTCACTTCTGTTTCCTCAAAGAATTATCAGCAAACTAAGCAACATAAAAGACCCGAAGCAAAAAAAAAAAAAAAAAAAAAAAAAAAAAAAAGCTTTTTTTTTTTCCTTCAAATTTCTGCTCCAAGAACTGGAAAATAAACTATAAACTACTTTAAGATAAATTTATCTACACGGTCTCACTTTGAATCACTTCCTATATGAAAATATTTATCCAATCAAGCTGCATTTTCATTAACATTCAATTTACTCTTCAAACGGACACTAAATATTTAGCAATAATAATTTCTTAGCAATAAGAAAAACCATCTACTCCACACTGATGTTAAAAGACAGTTTATAAAATGCAGTATGTAGGAGAGTTTGGGGAAAAAAAGTGTATCTGGCCTATAGAGGTTATCTGATGATAAAAATAGCTTATAAATCAAACTGTTTGCTCTCATACAGCCTCCAGGTTTCATGCTGGTTAAACTTTGGATTTACATTTACAACTATTCTGATCATTAGAAAAAAATCTTGCTGTCATCTTTAATTTACTTTTTTCACCATTACTACAGCTTACTGCTGGCAATGCTGATGCATTACTAATACATACTGGAGCTAGAGATAACCACGTGAGCCAGCTAATGAAACACCTTGTATGGGAAGAGTTTACATAAAGTGTGGCTCATTTTATCCTTGCCCTTATCTAGACTAGTTAATTATCTTCAATACAATTAGTTCAAATGAACAGCAGCCGTGCAGACACAGCTGAATGTACTTTGAAAGACTTCAGTAGATTAAATTATAGCATAAATTTCTTTCTAGCCTTTAATTTCTTGGTCCTGCATACGCTGAAGTACAACTGCTTTATCTTAACTGCAGTTTTATGACGTGTTAATTAGATCACACTAGGTAATTTCATCTCATACCACATCTTTAAACTCTAATCTATATAGGCCTCTGATTTCCTTACATTGTTCTTAAAATATGATTAGCAACACACAAAAAAATAACATCACCTTGGAAACAAGTCAGTATGCTGTCCCAGCACACAAATAATGATCTTGCATTTTCTCTAGGTTGTTCTCATTATCCCTCTTAAAAAAAAAAAAAAAAAAGATTTTAACAATTGAGATAAAATAGGCAAACAGAAGGAAAACATGCCTATGATGTATACTAAATAAAAGGGAGTTGTGCTCATCTTAATATCGAGCTTTATGCACTCTTAGGCTCAACAAGCTTAAGATGATGGAAGAGAGAACACTAAGTTATGATTGTCTTAGATTTTTATCTTGATGGGATTAAATCAGAACCAGCAATTGGTGTAAGAGAAGGGTATCGTCATACTTAAAGATGCATATTATCTTTTTATTTCCATTCTACACTCCTGATCACTATTTACCACTCTATCAAATCCATTGCTCCCTGCAGCTTTCTGAGGGGGGGGAAGCAGAAAGAGGTGCCAGGCTCTGTTCCTGGGAACCAACGGCAGAAGGAGAATGGCACAGAGCTGCCAGGGGAGGATCAGGCTGGGCATTAGGAAAAATTTAGTCATCATGAAGGTGGTCAAACACTGGAATAGGGCTCCTAATGAGGTGGCTGATGCTCCAGGTGAATGCTCATCAGTGTTCCAGAGGCATTCAGACAACACCCTCACCAGTCAGGCATTCCAACTCAACAATTTTTGAAGATCCCATTCCAACTGTTTCACTCTACTGTATCCCTTCAAAGACTCTCTACGGAGTAATTTCAGTTACAACAATATATACTGTTGACTACAAATCGAACCCAAATTTCCTTCATATCCACCTATAACATCCATATCCACTATGGCCAATACAACCAAGAAAGAAGATGATCATATATTTCCCTCCATCATGCCTATTGACCGCATGTTTTTCTTTCCTAAACAGAAACCAAGACTAGAATTTGGACTTGTAAATGCCTTCTAAAGCCATGATTCTGAAGTACATATTACAATGACCAAAATTTAAAAAAACAGGATCTTTAGAACAGCCAAGATTAATATTTGGCTCAGCAGAATAACTGCATAATTGTTTTTCCTAACTTGTGTTTCTCTCAGTCCCTCTGTTTTCTTCATGCAATTAATCTTCATTTACCTCCCAAACCCACTGTTTATAAGCTCCAAATTTTTAAGACATGTCTCAAGGGATTTAATACATACTTCTGAGAAAAGAAATAAAGTGAAATATTTTCTACTGAGGATCATAAGCATTATCACAGCTATAAAGCATTTAGTCAACGAAGCAGTAAGCAGCTATCTCAATACATATGTACTGATAGCAACACTGGCAATCTCTAAGCTTACCAGTATACATGAAACTGAACTTCAGTGACAAGACCAGAAGTGACATGTATATACAGTAAACTAAGAAACAAAAGCTGAGACACATGAAGATGCTTACACTCCTACAAGTTTTTACCAAAAAAAAAAAAACAAACCTTTTTTAACCTTAATGCAACAAATCAGACACACAAATCTTCAAATATAATGCCTTAAAAGTATGTAAGTGTATATCTGTGAGTGTAGTTTCCAAGTTACCTAAAGGTAAGCAGCTCAGTATCCAAGCCAAACTTGGATTTCCAAAAGAGGCATTATTATCACCAGGACAGGTGTAGTAGGAAAATATTTCATTTATACCTAGAAAGACTGAGCTCCCGTTGAAAGACTGCAGCCACTTCCATTTACATATTTCACCAGAAAAGGCACCTGACCATGTTGAAACTGATAATGACCACTAGACATCAGGGATGATATCACCTTCTGTAAAGGGTTTCAGAGTTCAGAGAGATGGTGAAAGATATTTCAAACAAGACAGAAGCTATCCATCTTTCTCACCACACACATCTTCAAGCCACATTAAGAGATTGTCCCTGTAAATAGCATTCTAATTTCTGAGGGAGGACAATGAAGCCACACAAGTAAACCATGTCAAGCCACACAAATGAAGTACTATATAAACTCATATTGTCCAAATACAAGCAATTGGAGGAGCTTTCTAGAGCTACATATCATTTCTGAGTTACCAAAGCAGAAAGATCTCAACAACAAATAAACCTCCAGTCAGGGTACATCCTTAGATGGGAGGTCTTAAGATATTCCTATGAAAACAGAACAATTGCACTTGATAGTGCAATGAATGTGTGATTTCTGGCCAATCTGAACTAAATGCTGGGAATAAAATGAAGTTTTAAAGAAATCATGAAAAGGAAGCCTGACTCTGAATCAAGAGCGCTCAGTGTAAGGACCCAAAAGAATCACAATGAACTTGGGATAAAAGCAGCTGAAAGGAAAGGCTGTCACTGTGGTTTTAGAAACAGACATCCCAAGAATAAGCATTATTCTCTTAAATTGATAATCAAAGAATTAACATGTTACAAAAGACACTGGAATTGAAATAGGAAGAAGTGGTAAGAGTCTTTATTTTAAAGCTCTTTGAGGAAAAAACATAAGACACCCAAAAATGACATGATAAACTGATAATCACATACAATAAAATGAAGCAATTGCTCACCAAGCTTCTCCAACTTTTGAATTTGTGCTTAGGCTGTTGTGCTGATTTTACCCATTCCTTATTCAAAATACCATCTCATTTGTCTTCATTACTGCAAGCCATCCAACTTCATGGCTCCCTTCTTCCTTCTTAATGAAATTCATGATACAACAAAATTGTAAACCAGATCTTTCCTGAAATAGACTTCTTTTTTACTTACTATCCCAATGAGAGAAATTAGAATTAAGAATGTTCAAAAAGTCATTAATCTTATCTGGTATCTAGACCCACTCAAATTTTAAAAAATAAAATAAAAAACAAAGTAAATACTAAGTCTGTCAGAAAAATTCTTGAACATATTGAACAAGCAGAGAGTAGAATCTGCAGAAAGCCTTAAGACCCCAAAAATGGAGGACAGGGGGACTACCAAAATTCTTATTTTAGAATTTTAAAAAGAATATGGGTTATGTTTAGAATTTGCCTCATAGAGACCTACTGACCATTGTACAGTATAATGGTCTAATAAATAGTTGTGTGGAGGTTGGTTATACTGCAATAGTGTAGTGCTGCTGAGCAGTCACTGGAGTAATTAAAAAATGCAAGTCTATTTCACAACTGCAGTAGCAGGCATACACAAGGAAAACAGTAGGCAACACTACAGGCTTGGGGCAGAGTGGGTGGAAGACTGTGTAGAAAAAACTGAGCTGGGGGTATTGGTCAACATGAACATGAGCCAGCATTGTGCCCAGGTGGCCAAGAAGGCCAATGGCATCCTGGCTTGTATCAGAAATAGTACTGCCAGCAGAAATGACTGACCTTCTGTACTCAGCACTGGTGAGGCCACACCCAGAGTAATGGTAAGAGTTCAGTTTTGGGCCTCACTATAAGAAAGACACTGAGGCCCTGGAGGGCAACAAAGCTGGCAAGGTGTCTCGAACACAGTCCTCATGAGGAGCAGCTGAGGGAACTGGGATTATATCACATTTGGGCCTGGTTCCATGACAAGGGGGTGAAGGGACCCACAGACTCACGCCCATGGAAGTGCGTGGAGGGAAGGAAAAAAATGGCAGGGAGATGAGCCTACACAAGGAAAACAGCAGCAATGAACTAAGGAAAAACTCAGTTTACTAAGTACAGTAGTGAAATGTGAGATAATACAATATAATACAATATGATTGGAACTGAAATGAATAAATCATATAAAATAAGAAAGAGTTTCCAAAACTGAAGTCCTTGTTCTAATGCTGTAGGCAAAATGGCCAGGCAGCAAAGTGAAGCAGTCTCATGACTCCCAGTCAGTTTTATCCTTCTCTCCAAATGGAAAACAGAGAACAGAAAAATGAAATCTTAAGGGAATGGCAGTTTATTCTTCTCTTCTGAGACCAAGCGATCAGAATGACAGACAAACCATGGAACCACAGCATTAACTTTTTAATTCCCAGTTCACTGCATGTTGTTATGATGTGGAATACCGATGAAAAATCATAAAAACCATTACATTTTAGTCTGGAGAATACTTAGGAGTGACTTTATCACTCCCTGTAACTAGCTGAAAGGAGGTGTGGTGAGGTGAGAGTCGGCCTTGTCTCCCACGTAACTAGGAAAAGGACTAGAGGGAATGGCCTCAAGCTGTGCCAGGGGATATTCAGATTAGATGTAAGGAAACACTACTTTTCTGAGAGAGTGGTCACGTGATGGAATGGGCTGCGCAGGGTGGTGGTGAACTCATCCTCCCTGGAGGTTTTCGAGAAGCATTTAGATGTTGTACTGAGGGACATAATTTAGTAGGAAATATTGGTGATAGGTGGATGGCTGGACTGGATGATCTTGTAGGTCTTTTCCAACCTTGGTGATTTTATGATTCTATGATTCTGGGCAATAAAGAAAGCAAAAATCAATGATGATGGTAAATGGAAAAAATAGAGGGTAAATATCGGAACGAAAAACATTTTTTCCATCAAGAGACATGGAGGAACTGTTCAAATTGTGACAAGTTTCCAAAAAAAAAATTAGTTTAAAATAAAGAAAACCATTTATAGCAGTGAGACGATGACACAGTAACCATGGCCACAGATTAAATCAGGACAGCAAGTATTAACAGAAGTAACTCTTAGATTATGTGTTTTTGTCACACAAGTCATTGTATGAAAGTCCTAAGTGGCTGTCACATTACAAAAAAAAAAAAAAAAAAAAACTATGCTGAAAAAAAATATTACTTTAAGTAAGACATCTACTCATTCACATAATATTCCATTGGAGGTAAATGAAGTGCTCTACAGCCAATCTACATATCTCAATAGGCACAATACAGCTGTAGCACACTGCAACTTGTTCATCATGATACTGACTGATACTCCGGCAACATCTTCAGGAATTCAGCAGAGACAAAATTAGATGTCATCCATAAGAAATTAAGAACAAAAGTGTTTCCTGGTACAGGAAGCTCTGCAGAACTATCCATTAAACTGCATTTCATACAGGTATATTCCTTCAAAAAGGAAATACAACAACACAATTAAAATGATATTTATTTGTGCCTATTCTAACTGTAAATGATGCATAAATGTCTAGCAAAAAAAAAAAATTGCTCCTTGTTTTTGCCTATAGTAAATCATAAGATAGCAGCAGTTTCTAAAAGCCAGCAGCAAAATCCTGAGCAGTACAACCGTAACAAACAGAGGAACTATAAAATAAAATTTAAAAAGGGGGGGGGGGGGGGGGGGGGGGAAGGGGAAAGTGTCTCTAAGAATTCAGTTTTTCTTCATTTCTCTGACATTTCAAGAAACTCTATGAGCCCTCCATGCCAGGGAGGGCTGCAAGAAACAACTGTTCTGTGTATTCCCTGATCATCCAACTTTCCTTCTAAGAAGCTACTTTTCAGAGTCCTTCACCATCTGAACAGAAGTTAGCGCCAGTGATTATTTCACACGCGGCCAAACAATGAAGCAAATGACATGAAGAGATTTATATTTATCTTTCAGGTCACTACAAAGCTATCAACAGACTAAGATAACAAATGTAGCATGAACCGTTTGCCTAACTCAGAGCATTCCATTTCAAGATTTACTGAAATAAACTAAGACCCTTTTCCAGACATCTGCATACCTGCTGTATTCATCAACACAATTTTGATAATTGAGGCATAAAAAGCAAAAAGTAATTTTTTTTTTCCCACAACAGTGGGGAATATTAATCCTAACCTGCTTTCAAGGCTCGTATAATATCAATAACTTTTTTGTATCCTTTTTCATAAGTCACAATGTGTGACACATATCAACACAGCCAATTCTGATCATCTGTTCAGTTTTGTTACTATATATTTGTGTTTTCAAGTACTTGAAACAGCAGGCAAAATACTACTTAGACAGTAATGCAAAATACAGTACTGGCAACAACAGGACAATCTTTCTGAATAAATTCAGGTAAACTAAGTGTTAATCCAAGCTGGAAACAAAGTATTTGAGGCTACCACTTAGGAAGGTTTCTGTCTGACATAAATATTTGCAAAGACCTCTGTGAACTCAACTAGTCCAATACATTCAGCTTTCCAATCCACTGTTAAGTTACAAGGCATTTGCCAAGCAATTAGCTCTACAGCTTTCTGCTCAGCTTCTCTGCCCTTCAACAGCTTTTGTAACCTTCACTTTCCATGACTTCTCCTTCACATGCACAGATGCAGAAATAAATCACATGCTTATCACTGCACACTTACAAATAAAGGCATATATTGGCTCACAACAATCTCTAAATTCTCTTTTCTAACTGCTAGTAGTACTAATAAAAACAAACAAACAAAAAAAATCAATAAGGATGTGCTTTAACATAGCATTCATGTTCTGAATTGATACCTTATGGCAAGTCTTTCATTTTGGACTTCTGCACTACTGTGACCTGGTAGCTACCTTGCCAAAACATTATTAAGAGGTCAAACAAGTTTGGAAGTGCATTTCAATGCCAAACAGACACCAGATAACAGGGAAAAGCCACACAACAAATCTCAGTATGGAGAAGGAAGCAACAGGATTATGTTGCACTTAAATTATCATCCCAGCAGCTTCAGAAGGTGCTGCTGCCAGCCATTCAGGTACTATGAGCCAAAAGAAGTACCTACACCATTTTACAACTTACATGAGCATAGATGTGCTAAAAAAAAAAAAAAAAAAAAAAAAAAAGATTTCCTTCAGCCATCTTGTGAATAGCTCTGGAAGGTAAAACAAGATTACTGAATTTTAATTAAAAATAGAAATCCAAATGAATTGCAGCAGCATAATCAATATGAACTACATTATTTAATTAAGCAAAATTTAATTGAATGTTTTCACATAAAATTCATTTTCTCTGGATTTAAAGCTTTCAAATTCAAACTATTTTGAGCCAATTTTATAGGTAGTACAGCAGCAAATACAATTTCACATTATTCTAAATTAGCTGCTATGTTTTAGACACGATAGCTTTATGAAACAAAATACTGATTCTGATGCATACTGGAGTTTAGCAACAGAGCCCAAGAAAGAAAGCCAGTTCAGTTTCCAGGCTAATCCGTAGTATTACTGCCCAGATGATTAAGGAGACCCACGTTACACAAAGTTAACACCTCTCCTCCTGCAAGACAAGCGCTTCATCAGTATAGGGCAGAAGAGCTACCTCACAGAAAACAAGAATCTGACTGCAAAAATACAAGTAGCATATATTGCAAAGGTTGCAAAGCAACACAGAACACCAATGGTGATACAAAACGCCTACTGATGAAGACTAAAATACCGTTTGAAATGAAATAAAAAACTACTGCTGGATTTTTATAGATGCTGATTTATGCTGTCGACCAATAGGACCTATAACAGCTCAGCACCTTCCACAAGTCAGAAAAGCATTTGTTGGGTTGCCATTCCTGTATTATATGGCTAGCGCTTAATTTATTCAGGTAAAAGAATGCAAGAGCAGATTTTTTTCTGTTATTTATTTCCACACAAAGACAAGAAAATCAAGAGCACAACATTATTTCAGAAGCCTTCTTAATCTCCAAAAGCCTTCTCACTAAATCCTGATTGCAATCCAATTAAATTAAAGACCTCATAGCTTTGAATATCACATTCAATAACCACAACATGTATAACATCAAGGGTCAGCTTCTTTTAACAAGTCTGTCAGACTGTGTCTGCAGGATCAGGCAACTAATAAATAAGATTGCCAACAACACAAAAGTAAAGCTGCAAACTTCAGAAGTTACCCTTCTGAAGTACTGCATGCAAGTTTCTGCTACAGCCATAAAAGGACCATAGAAGATTTCACTTTTTCCAGGCAAAAGAACCTATAATATGTGACAAATTCAAAACCCTAATAAAAAAAAAAAAAAGTCTCAAGACTACCAAGACAATTTTGAAATAGCTCACTCACTCTGCAGGTGCCCAGAAGCATCTGGAAGCAGACAGATTACCATTTTTCCCATGATGGAGCATTTGCTATGAACAAGATCTGCATGAACTTTCATTATGCAGACAGAAAAAAAATTAATGAAAATTTAAGAGGAGACTGAAAATACCATCCTATGGAATATCATGCTAAGATGGTAAACAAAGAAAATCATACAAGTCTTACAACTCTCCATTAACGAATAGAAAATGCTACCCTTTATAGCACATGCTATTTTTTTTATTTTTTTTAAAGGCTTGGAATGCATGCTTAGGCTGTTTATGATACATTGGTGAGACTGAGAAATAAACACTGAAGTGACTCGTTTTAAAAAATATGCATATGCTAGGCAATTGGTTCTGTGAAAGCCTGCAGATTTGTCACCCTTCTCTAAAACACATCATACTGCTACATTTCACAGGACAACGATCTCTAGCACATAGTGGTAGAGATTAGAAAACACTTGCTAGACTCTTTTAATCAGCGATCTGTCCATCAGAAGGTGATAAATGTTTTTAACAGCCTTCCATGTTTTTATTCTTACAGACCTTCTTTTTGTTGAAGGAGTAAAATAGGCAATATATTGGCAAAGGAAGCCAACTGCCTGCTCTGCTAAAATTGCAAATGCATTCTGGATATTCTGGATGTAGAGATCATAAAGAGAAACATTACAAAACTGCTGTCAAAACTGCTGTCAAAACATAACTGCTGTAAAGGCCTCTCCTTTCAACAGATTCAGCTATGAGAAGCTGCTGATAACTGACTACTGTACATATATGTGTATGAATCATTACTGTTACATTAACACAAGGCATTCAATTTTTAATCAACAAATAACAGAAAGCTGCCTGATAACAATTATGAATAAGTCAATGTGTAATGATTTTAAAAGAAAGAATTTCTATCAGAATGCTTTGAAGCAATTTATAACTTTCAAATAATGAAAAGCAATCCACATGCGATTTCTAACAGCTATTGAAAAGAGCGTGCATCATGGAAAGAAAAGCCCTGTAAGATTAGTGACACTCAGATTCCCTAAATTATAGCTCCAAATGACAGACTAGAAGGATTGTGTAGGCTACCGTCAGAAACTGGCTTGTCCAGAGTTATGTGCTTTGCCCAAAACTTCTACAGTATCAAGACCGGTTTATACAAGTAATTGTAACAGAATATTCCTCCATCTTCCCAGAGCTGGTGATAATGTAGAAATAGCATTTTCCAATTTGAGAAGGCAGAATGCAAAGAGTAACGATACAGAGAAATTCAACACAAATCTTAAACAGACATTTAAAGAAGATTAAACAGACTGAATTTGACTATTACAATTTTTGCTCCAGATCTCTTGAAAGCGGACAGGGCTGGGGTATATGAAACAGATAATAACTTCTGGAAGGCAAACAAACTGGAGATTAAAAAGCAAGAGCTGGGGCTATTCAGCCTGGAGAAGAGAAGGCTGCGAGGTGACCTGATAGCAGCCTTTCAGTATCTAAAGGGGAGCTACAGGAAGGAGATGAGAACAGGCTGTTATCAGGGTCTTCAAGCTCAAAGATGGTAGATTTAGGTTAGATATAGGGAAAAAAACATTTTACAGTGAGGGTGGTGAGGCACTGGAACAGGCTGCCCAGAAATGTAGTAGATGCCCCATGCCTGCAGACTTCCAAGGCCAGGCTGGATCAGGCCCTGAGCAACCTGATCTAGCTGGGGTGTCATTGCAGGGGAGTTGGACTAGATGGCCTTAAGAGGTCCCTCCCAACTCTAAGGATTCTATGATTCTATAAATAAAAAATAATTTGATCTACTGCTGATCACAGATGCCTACAAATTGCACAGATTCTCTGAGTCCACACATACTTTACAGCTACAGAGACAGCAGTATCTTTATTTTCAGTTGAAAACCATCAGTACTTTCCAAGCAATCACATAGTAGATAGTAGCAGAGAAGGTACCTCAGCCTACTCAGGCAGAAGGTACCTCAGCCTACTCAGGCAGACAAGTACAGAACCGGACAAACCCACCCAACAGCCAACTTCCTTATGGGGCACCACTGATTGATCACTTCAGCCAACATCACAAAACCAATGCAACTTCAGATCCTGAAGTCAAACTTGGAAACACTTTGCTTAATGGGGTTAACTTCATTCAGATTAGTAAGAATTAGTCATTGTGAAGCAAGTAACTATAATTAGCAAAAAAATAATAATAACAAAAATATTCAACTATTGCTTTATGAAGGCACCAGCAATCAAATTATATTTAACTATGCTGTATACATATCTTTACCAACAACACAAGAATCTTGGCCACTACAGTTCTTTGTTATCAAACTCAGTGAAAATTTGATTTTAAACGCTTAGTGGCAGAAAAGACATCAAAAATTTTCCTCTCCAATCCTGAACCAAAAGCAGTGCATTTAGATTTTAAAGGAACAATCTTACAGAAATCTCACTGTATTTCTCAATAGTACACTTATGGTCCAATAGCTGGCTACTGTACTGAGATATAGTCTAAAACGTAAAGATCTTTTTCTTTTACTGTAATTTTTCATGCAAAAAAATTCCAGTTCTGCATCAACTAAACTACTCCCCTTTTAATATCCTTTCTCTTTTTGTTCCAAGTATTAAACGAAACAAAATCACTTCTTGTAGGAGATGAAATTCATGATACAGGCAGACATATTGTGCTGTTTGGATGCAGCAACAAAATTTTTATTCCCAATAGCCAACAATAATCAAATAGTAAAAGTAAACTGGAATGGGAAGTACAGAAATGCTATTTATAGCTTTCCCTTGGTCCGTCAAAGCTCTCTCATTAAAACATCCACAGGACACCACTACTTTCAGGATCTCCTAACATCAGTTCATTTTTATTTCACTGTTTCTTCCCTATCTACGCCGTAAGGTTTTCAGACATATTATCCACAAACACTTGGCCTCTATTTTGGGCCATTTTCAGAGAAATGTCTGAAAATGTCTGAAAACGAGCTGAAGAGAGCTACAATTTTATAGATTAACTCCCGTCAAGTAGCTTAATATTGTTTTGTCTATTTTATGTAGAGCATTTATCTCAAAAGCTGAAATTATGCCAACACAAAACAGAGTAAAAATAAAAAACCTTTTTTCAGGACATTGCTCAAACATGCCAACTTTCAGCTAAAAAATGTTCAACCAAAGTTATCTCAGCCTGCAAATTCCTGTACCACATCAATAAGAAAACATACTGTCTTCTTACACAGAGCAAACTCTATCATGTGAACTTAAGCCTCTTCTTAGTGTTTCTTTGAAACTATATTCCACATAGAGTACCGCATTTCAACACACCATTTTACTCCTCATTATTAAGTTCTTTATAAGGAGAGTGGAGAGGTGCTGGAACAGGCTGCCCAGAGAGGTTGTGAATCCCTCGTCCCTGGAGGTGTTCAAGGCCAGGTTGTATAAGGCCCTGGGCAACCTGGTCAAGTAAATGGGGGTGCTGGTGGCCCTGCCTGGCAGGGGGGGTTGGAGATCCATGATCCTTGAGGTCCCTTCCAACCCAAGCCATTCTGTGATTCTGTGTAATTCTGTGATTGCGTACTCTCATTCTGATGTAGTAAATGTTAAAAAAACCAACTATATTCAGAGTCACTCATTGCTTTTATTATTTATATTATTCAGTTATTTATATAATGAAGTCTGACATTCGTCATAATGATGGTACTAGTTCTATAAGTGAGTTTTTAACACATACTAGGTTTACCTGGCTAGGTCTTGGTAGCTGTGAGGCTGCAGGTGGGCCTTTGCAAACCCATGTCAGATCAGAGCCAGCTCCAGCTGTTCCAAAATGAACACAGTGCTGCCCGAGCTGAGCCATGAGTGGCACTGGGTGTGCCTTCTGAGGCCATGGTGAAGCAGGCTGTACCCCTGCAGGCCATGGGCAACATGTGGAGCAGATCTCCACATGCAGCCATGGAGGAGTCTGTGGTATAGCAGTGGATGAGGCCTGAAGGAGGCACAGCCCATGGAGCACATTGAGCTGGTGCTGCAGTTTGCAGGGAGAAGCCTGCGGTGAGGCAGGAAGGCTGGGGGAGCTGCTGACTGTGGGGACCTGTGTGGAGCAGTGCCCAAAGGGTGGGCCCTGTGGTACACAGCTGTATTGGAGCTATGCTAGGAGAGCTGCAGCCTGAGGGAAGCCCACACAGGAACAGTGCAGGAAGGACAGCATTCCATGGGAGAAGAGGGAGGAGAGAGTAACCCCGAAGGAGCAGCGGAGAGGAAACATTATACCACAGCCCCCATTCCCCTGCTCCTCTCAAAGGGAAGAGGTAGAAGGGGGTAGATGAAGTTTGTAGTTTTTATTTAGTTCTCGCTGCTCAAAGGCACAATAAATTGTATTATTCTTTCAAGTCTGTTTTGCCTATGACAGTTATTAGTGAGTGATCTCCCCATCCTTATCTTAACCTATGAGCTCTTCTTCACTTTATTTTCCTTCCCTGTTCTGTTGAGGGGGAGTGAGAGATCAGCATGGTGGAGCTTACTAGCTACCTAAACATGTTAAATCACCAGATCATGACACAAATGTTTGAACAATTTCTCCACCTCCAACTACCTTCCTTTGAAATCACAAATACTGTAGGTAGATGTTCAAACCTAAAAGTCATGTGTCTTTCTTTCTTTCACAGTCTTTCTTGCATATTTTCTGCAAATGAGTATACCTCACCTCAGTGAAGCAAACAGGACTCTCTTTTCACTACCCAGCATGAAACTTGTACAAATACAATAACTCCAAGAGCTAACGTTTATTCTTTTGTCCACTTTGGCTGACTAAAAATACTCTTTCTTTTACAGCAAGCAAGCACATTATTTTTTATCCTTTTTGTATTATCTTTCCACAACCGTAGTCAGAGTGTACTGAAGATGAAGCACAAATAGAAGTAAGTCTTGCTTGCTTAATTAAGTTTGCAAAGGCAGCACTCTTCCAACTTCTAAATAAACAGAATTTCTTCAGCACATCACTTTGATGCAACACAAAGCTACATATTCCTCACTTATTTACCTCACAGGTTTTACCTCACAGTCCATTTCAAAAGCATTTAGTAGACCAAGTAAGTGCCACCTATTTTTTTTTTTTTCTGAAATCTTACCTTATCTTAGATTCCAAGATAAATTCCAACATCCTGACTAACATATTAACAGCTGACATATTAAGCCAAACACATCAACACCCTGTCACCAATAATATAAAAAAGGAGAAAAATACATGAGATTTGGTGGGACTTCTTGATGGTATCCTCTTTTTGAGTAATTTTTTTTAGCCATTCTCTGGATCCGTCCCAGTACATCACAGAGTTCTCCCAACAGTGCTCATCATAATGAACCAACACATTCAGATTTATCTGCCATTATCATACACTGATTTATTTTAATATGTGGGGGAAAAAAAGAAAAAAAAAAAAAACCTTAGAAAAACACAGCATTTATTATTCTGTACTAAGATATCCAGAAGAAGAAACTGAACAAATTCAGTTGGAATAAGCCTGGAAAATTCAGACATGGGCGCAACACCACCAAGTACTTCATTAAGATTTTATTTCTAATTCCAACATTTACTAAATATTTCTAACCCAAGCAGTCCCTGACTGCTCCCTAGAAGCACATACTCTTTTACGTCTCTGGAACAATCCATCTATTTGTATATACTGACATAGATTTGTAATGGGAACTTCAGGCAAAGAATTCTCCCTCAGAATCCAAAGTACATGAGATGCTGCAATGCAAAGGTAAGATAAATAATTCTATTGTTAAGATCTAAATGTTATAGTAATTGATCCGATGAGGTTAATGATGAATATATGAATATATGAAACCACACTGCATAAAGTGAACAAACTTCAGACTATTACCTGAAGTTGTCTGGCTACAGTATTGGCTATAAACTAAGGACAGAATGAAATAATACATTTTTTTCTTTGGTGTTAATATTGTAATGAAGTTGACAGGGGACTATATATTCTGTGATGAAGATGACACATTCAAGGTGATTGATTCTACCTTTCCACCCGTCAAGTTGAAAGCTGTTAATGCTTCAAGGCAGATAACAAACCTTAGAAAATGAATGTGACCACATGAGTACTGAGGTCTTCATTCAACATTTCTGGATGTAAAATATATAAAAAGACTATTTCAAGATACATTTTAGTAGCTCCCTTTTTGTAAAGCATGTAGTTATGTTTTGCAGTTAGTTTAATCTAAAATCAAACCAGTACAAGTTAAGAACAGTTAAGATCCTTTTGTAGACTTCTAAAGCTTAAGATCTGCTTGTATGCAGCTAGTTTAAAAAGAAACATAGGAAGTACACTGGAGTTACTAAACCTACAAATAAGACGTTCAGCTCCCGTCTCACATATCTGCAAGGTTATTTAAGATCATCACACTAGAAGGAACATATACATAATTTGCCCTGATATAGTTATCTCAGGATATGGGTATATCATTCATTCTTCATTCAAAGTAGAGGATTTTGAATTATGTGCTTTTAAAAATATTATTTCTTTCAAGCGGTGGAAATGAAGAAAACACAGACATTTCAAATCTATATTGATATCAATCAATGCTATACCACCACTACTCAACCTTTCTTCTTCATTTTATCACAATTTTCCAAATGCTCTCAGTCAGAGAAAACTGCAAGCACGTGCTCATCTCCCTGGTACGCTTGGCATGACTCTGTTCGTACAATATCTCATTCAGTCTGTGAAATGCACTACCTAAAATCTCAAAACCTCTGTCATTAGCATCACAGATAATTCATATTGCATCACTGTTTGCTTTGAACTGCTGCTGTTATGTTCCAGTGTATAGTGAAACTAATATTAACTGCAGGAGGATTCACCTCTCATCTGCTGTTTCAGTGGAAAATAAATAGCTTACCTGAGTGAAAGTAATATTTATACAAAGCGTTTTCTCTATACACAGATACGAGTAAAAAAAAAAATCCATATAGATCTGAGTTGCCAGACAGTATCTGGAAGGACACAGGGAGGATATACGATATATGGTAGGAGAATGCAGTTAATTTTTAGCACAACCTCTGCTTAGGAAAAGGGTATAAATAAGAGAGTATATTGAAAGGGTGTAAACAGGAGAATATGCTGACACTTCAAATGCCTGGGTATCCACTGCCCCTTGAGCCACCTTCTGGTAGCTGTGGCACCCACGTGACCTCCAAAAGCCACACGGGTCTCATGGAATTCCAGTACTCTTACAGCTTGACAGAAGAAAGCAAAATATCTTACCCATTTCACATGGTCTTAGACACCTGTGTTTCAGCAACTGACCCAACCCCAGAGACTATTTTATAAGCCTCAAGTTCATAAAAGCTGTTTCTCAGTTGAAATTATTCTTCTGCGAAAAAAAAAATGGAATGAAAGTGGTATCTCTTTACAGGCTGACATTAATCTATAGACAGAAAGTACCCACTGACAATAGTTTTTCTCAGTAAATAAACGATAATTATAATTGGCTGTCTGGTGAAAAGTACTGGAGACAAACTGTATTGATTTACCCAGAGATTCATGTAAATTATATTCTGAAATGGAAGTTTATTGCAAATTAATGACTTTTTCCGGGAAAAAAAATGATCACTTTGTTTGTTGGTGATAACTGCTATAAAGCAAAAACTTCTACACAAGTTGGAGCAAGGGAGAATCCACTAAGTATGCCAATGTTGTGCATTTATTACTTTGATAAAATGAACTTTTACAAGATAATGTAAACAAATCAAAGAAAAACTAGACTCCATCATTTCTACCCACTCAGTTGCCAGTATGTATTCCACCATTAACCCTCATAAGGAATCCGCCTCTCCTTATTCTGTATTCAAAACTACATTTAAAAAGGCTGTTTTCCTTAATAATATTTTGCGGTAGCTCTGGTTTGATACTTATTAAGTAAAATAGCACAGCTTGCATAAGAGTTCTGTATTAGAAACATACATGCATCACCTTAGTCACACATGTGATAGCATCACATAAAAAGACCTAGGTGGGAAAAAAAAATCAGGAAAAAATATATATTTTTATATTTATATATATATATAATAGCACTGTGTGAAAATAACGCAGTTGCATTAGGATTCAGAATATGAATTTGCTATTATTTGCACGAAGCGCAATTATATCCACTAAGTGGGAAGACACAGAAAGCAATAAAACATAATTCTCTATTACATATGCAGGTAAAAATATCATTATTATTTCAAACAGAAAATATGAGTTGGTGGCACCTGCAACTTCAAGCACCTCACTTCTAATTTAGAGTGTTCAAATGAAGATATATCACAGTATTCTGGAGTGTGTCTGTATCATTTGGATATATACAGGTGGATATTGTAGGGGGCATTAGAATCGGTTCAAAAACAGCAAAAAAAAAAAAAAAAACCTCATTTCTTTAACTTAGTATCCGTAAATTTAAAACTATAAATTCTTAAGTGAATCATGCCATAAAAGTCTTCTAAAACTGCCTGAAATAGCATTCTATTTCTGCAGCAATTACAATTCTAAATTCAACATCTCTAAGTAATACAAAAATGGATGTACACAAGTTATCACCTATTGAGAAACTGACCATCTCTCCACCACAGTGGTAGATCTGAGGCCACAAGAACCAAATGTTAGAGATTTTTTATGGGTTCTGTTCTCAGGAAATGGCAAGTCTGTGATATAAGAACCAAACAAAGGATGCTGACGATGGCAGCAGTAAAATGAGCAAAAACAAAAGATAAAAAACAGATTTTTATTTTTTTGTTAATAAAAAAAGAACACTCCATGACAACCATACAGCTGAAAGTACACTGATGACCCTATGACTATGAACATCTAAGTGTAGAATACACAGCAAGTGGCACACTAACATCATAACCAGACATGGAAAGCATGTTTCATTCCCAAGTCCTCGTACTATTTCATTAGCAGCCAAGTCAACAACATAAAGAGGGTAATGATGATTTCTATTAAGTAAAAGCATTTAACTTTCACAACTTGAATGATCCTGCTATCACTGCAAACTGATGCATCAACATGTGTTTAAAAAAAAAATGTGACTTTGACAGAAGAACATAATTCAAACTAGCGAAATGAACTGATGCAATAATCACTCATGAGCTCACACACTGCTATTGCTGACACTCAGTATTAAAATGTGGGTATGGGACTAGTAACATTTTTTTTTTTTTTTTTTTTGACCAGACTTTTACATCATTCAACTTCATTTCAAAAAAAAAAAAAAAAAAAGAATGGGGGGGAAGGGGAAGAGTTTAGCATAATTTTTATTTTTGATTTTTTAACAGACAACTGTAACATTTTATGGAAGAAAAGCAACAAAATATCCTCTTTTAACAAACTGTTATCTCAATAAATTCTGAGAGGTGGAAAACTGCTACTGCGTACTCATGAAGCATAATTTCTTCTCTCATATGATTACTTAAGTCATACATACTGTCTCTCACTGCATGTTTCATAATAAATATACTGAGTATATACTGGATAGAATAAACTGGACATGGCCACTCTCAAGACCCCAGCGCTCTTTAGCACAAACAAATCAGGATAGTAAATAGCTTTTTTTTTTCCCTTTAAAACAGTCATAACTGCTTGAGGCTGTTGCAGCACAAAACCAAAATATCTTCACAAATGTCTCCAAACAGTCAAGCTGAAAATCTAAGCCAAAGTTTCATTTAACAGCCTGTCAGTTTTTTGATGTGAAGTTAATGAATGCAGTGGCAAACAAATCCATCAAACCTAACATCAAAACAACTGCACTTCATCCCACCAAAGGGAAAAATACAACCTGCAGGCCAGCACTTTGATCTAACCTACCCACAGAAAAGGTGTTGCTAAGCAGCTCCCGCCGAAGAATATGCATGAGTAATTACCAACTTAATTTTACAAAAGTGAGCAATTATTCTTAAGTAGCCATAGTCTCATCAGAAAAGGTTGGTAGACTTCCCCCTTCAGGTTCTGCACATCAGCTAAAGAATAAAAAGCTTTCCAACACAGAACTCTTCAACATTTAAAAACATATCACGTTCTGAAATGAGCTACAATACAAAGGAATCATTATAATGATGAGTAAAATCACCTAGTGTGACTTCTATCCCTGATAGAAGGCAGTAAAATTTACATACATTTACACTGAAGGAGAGTTCTCAAGTGGTGCCAGAACACACACACAGCAAGCAGTGGGAGTAGCGTTTGGAAATGCCAGTGTTTTTCCTTTTGAGAAATCTTTTAACTGTATGGATAGGTATTGATGTGGGCAAGGGATAACAGACTTGTGAGATGCTGAGAGAAGAGGATTTGGAAAAGCAACGGATAGGGAAACATTTGGATTTAAACAGTGACAAAAGGAAGAGGGAATGAAATAGTCTAAAATAATCACTAGCACATAAAAAAGAACTAGAGACCCCTCATCATATCACCTGGACATTTTGAACACAGGATCTCCACCTCAGCTCAGCCCTGTGTTTTGTGAACTTCCTTCACCCATCACGATTAGGTGGTATCACACAGTTCAGACACTGTGCACAAGGTCAGACAAAGTGTTATGTGAAAGGATTCACTGTAAATAGGAAGTACTTGTCTATGCTGATGCCTTTCAATCAAAACTCATAAACAGGAGCAAGGTAAAAGAGAAATGTCAAGGGAAAAAAAAATGGATTTTATTGAAGATTTAAATCTCCTTCCAGTATCAAATTGAAGTGTATATAGATCACTGATCCTACCTACAGGAGCTAGAATTTGGGTAGGGCAAAATCATGACTGAAAATCCCAATTTTGGCACCTGTAAATGCGAGGTCTCACACTTAAAGCCTTGTATGATGGCAACATTGGCATTTTTAAAAAACAAAAATCACAACAGAAAAAAAAAAACAATAATAAATACAGATGGATCACAAATGTTTGAGGAGCAAGGGATAAGGGCTTCCCTCCTACATCTAATGAAGATTAATTTTTTGCTAAAGGAAGATATAGCTTTTCTCAGAATACAGAATTATCTTTCTATTCAACCTCTTCAAAAGAATTTTTATTTTACTAGATACAAAATAATTGTGTAAGTATTTATATTCTGTGACTGGGATAGCTGAACATAACCCCATCTTCAACATCAAGTTACCCATACTGCACAAATCAAAGTACATACCTACAAAACCTACAAGCTAATTACTACTGGCCCAGCTGCTTTAATAATTGTAACAGAATGTACTGGTAGAATGACTTCATGAAACTGCATATTTCCCATCTACTCATATAAATGTCGCTCCAGTAGGAAAAAGACAAAACTCACAGAACACTAAAGATGTATTCCACCTGCCCCTATTCTGTCCAATTTTAAATCTTCAAATTTAAAAAGCCTTTAACAACCTGTAATTATAGGAAGACCCCTTGCCAGCTTCACTGCCTTTCTCTGGACATGCTCCTTGATGTCCTTCTTGCAGTGAAGGGCCCAAACCTAAACACAGTACTTGAGGTGCGGCCTCACCAGGGCTGAGTACAGAGGGACAATTACTTCCCTGCTCCTGCTAGCAGCACTATTTCTGATACAAGCCAGGACGCATTAGCCATCTTTGCCACCTGGGCACACTGCTGGCTCACATTCAGCCAAGCAGGATTGAACAAAGCAATGGACATTCCCAGGTCCATTTCCTCCACACAGTCTTCCAGCCACTCTGCCCCAAGCCTGTAGCATTTCCTGGAGTTGCTGTGGCCAAAGTGCAGGACCCAGCACCTAATCTTGTTGAATGTCATCCCACTGATCTCAGCCCAGTGATCCAGCCTGTCCAGATCCCTCTGCAGGGTCTTCCTATCCCCAGGCAGACTAATACTCCCTCCCACCTTGGTGTCATCTGCAAACTTACTGAGGGCACACTCAATGCCCTCATCCAGGTCATCAATAAAGATACTGAACAAGAGAGGCCCCAGTACCCACCCCTGAAGAACACCACTCATGACCTGTTGCCAATAGGATTTAACGCCACCACCATGTTCTGAGTCCAGTCCTCCAGTCAGTTCTTCAGCCAGCAAAGAGTATATCTGTCCAAGTCAGAGCCTAACACTTCCGTAGGAGAATACTGTGGGAGACAGTGTCAGAGACATTGCTGAAGTCTAGGTAGACTACATCAACAGCCTTTCCCTCATCCACCAGGCAGGTCACTGGATCACAGGTGATCAGGTTGGTCAAGCAGGACCTGCACTTCATGAACCTATACTAGCTGGGCCTGATCCTCTGGTTGTCCTCCACATGTTGTGCTATCTCACTCAAGATTATCTGTTCCACAACCTTCCCTGGCATCAATGAAATCAGGCTGACAGGCCTGTAGTTCCCTGCATCCTCCTTACAGCCCTTCTTGTAGACACAAAGGCATCACATCGGCAAGCCTCCAATCCTCAGGGACCTCTGCAGTTCACCAGGAACACAGATGGTAGAATGCAGCTTGGCTATCAACTCTGCCAGATCCCTCAGCACCTTCAGGCAGATCCCATCTGGCCCCACAGACTTGTGGCAGTTCAGCTGGCATAGTGGGTCTCTAACCACTTCCACCTGAATCAGAGGGGGTTTATTCTGCTCTCCATCCCAGACTTCCGGGTCAGGCAGTAGAGTAACTGGTCTGACTTTTAAAGACAGACATAAAGAAGGTACTGAGAACTTCAGCCTTCTCCTTATCCTCAGTGGTCACACTCCTTGCCACATCTAGTAAAGGATGAAGATTCTCCATATCCCTCCTCTTACTGTTAATATATTTGTAAAAAAAAGTTCTTTTTCTCTTTTACTGCAGTGGTCAGGTTGTGTTCAAACTGGGCTTTGGCCTTTCTCATTTTCTCCCTACATATCCTAACAGCTTCTCTGTACTCTCCCTAAGTTGCCTGGCTCTTCCTCTACAGGAGGTAGACTCTCTTTTTCTCCCCTGGTAGGTTCTCTTCCCAGCTGTATCAGGAAGTTATCTTCTACACACTCCAGAAACCTCCATGACAGCTTCTTCTGCACTGTATTGTATTTCCAGTATATGCTAGGAAAGTTGATGTCTCCCATGAGAACAAGGGCTGGTGATCACGCAACTTCTGTCAGATGTCCACAGAATGCCTCGTCTGCCTCATCATCCTGGTTAGGTAGCGTATAACTGACCCCAACCAGCAAGTAAGCCTTGTTGCTCCCCATCCCCCCCCCAGTCCCTACCCATAGATACCTTATCCTTCCCAGCCTCAAGCTCAGCATCAAAACACTCCCTAATATAGCCATGCCACCACCTCTCCTTCCTTGCCCATTCCCTCTGAAGAGCTTATAGCCATACTTTGCAGTGCTCCAGCCATGGGAGCAATCCCACCATGTTTCCTAGCAGACAAGTCATAGTTTGCCTGTTGCAAACTCCTCCGTTTGTTGGTCACACTGCATGCATTGGGGCACTTCAGCTGAACCATCTGCCTCAGCCCCAACCTCTGCACTTTTCCATCATGATCATCTCTAGCGAGCCACAATTTAACCTCTTCATACCTAGGTTAACCCTTCATACCTAGGTTAAAGCCTTCTCAAAGAGCTCTGACAGCTCCTGGGCTAGGATCCATTTCCTCTCTTTGAGACAGGTGAGACCATCTACAGCCATTTCACCAATTCCATTTTTTTGTTCTTTATAATCTTTTTTTTTTTTTTAATTCTGCTTAAATTTGTATCAATCACGTATTGTATGACCTCTGTCCTTCTTACTCATCATCCTCTATCTCTCACTCCAAGTGCAAAGATATTCCCACTTGACTCACTAAACAGCCCAAAGCAGCAGCAGTCATAGAAAACAGCACACTGAAAGCAAGCTGGTAATACTTTTCATATGTTGCCCAAGTGAAAGTCTTACACCAACCCTGTAAAACAAGGTGGAGGTAATTTCCTGCTTCCAGTGCCCAGCCACCACAGGTAGGCAGACTACACACACCAAAACCAAGATCACAAGTTCAGCATTTTTAATGACAGAAAATCATTTGGGGAATCTGTATCTGTAGTTTGTGCTTAACTGATGTTTACAGTACTTACGGCCTAAATGATCTCTGATTTAATTAACATTTGCAATCGATTTCACAGAATATTTATCATTCCATTTTGTGCAGGAAAGCAATATCGTCACACAGCCTAAATATTTACTGCAACTTTAATGGAAATCTTTGCCTGATTTTTTTTTTTTCAAATTAATGTAGAATGAATATTGACTGTATTTCAGGAGTTTTTCTTTTTCTAAGACAGAAATTCAGCTGTAAGCAATTAGAAGCTATTCTGTAAAAATGAATGTGTTCCTGTAGGAAGACAAATAATCAGTCATCAACAAGCAATATTCTCTGAGGAGACTAGAGCAACTAACTGACCTAGATATTGCTGTATTTTGCTGACACAGGCAATTTCTGCAGTACCAAACCAAGCAACTAAGAGACCCAAACCACATTTTTCAAGTACAATTCTTGTACATATAACATAAACAAAGAATAGAGAAGTTAAACACAACATCAGCACTCTGAAGAATGACAAATGAGAATGTAAAGCTACATTATTTTTTTTATCACATTATCAGAGCACTTAGAAAAATAAAAGTACCCTTTGGGCACACAGACCAGTATTTACTATTTTCAGGAAATTTTCTAAGGTTGTTATAAAAGCAATCACAGCTACACTTAAGTATTTCTAGAAAGGCCATAATAAAGAAACATAATATCTGATTTGCAATACCTCTGTAAGTTAGTTATGCTTTCAAAGTGTCATGAAATTACACTTCAAGAATAGATAGCTACATAAAATGCTTTCTCTTCGATCAGCTTGTTTGCCCTATTTGTAAAGCATAAGCAAATACAGACATGTATTACAAAGAATATCACTATTTGTCACTTCTTTCTTACACGATTCCAGTAAAAATACATAAAACTCTTTGTACTTCCTAGCTTCTTCCTTTTCGTTTAAAAAAGATAAAAAAAGAAGCTCTGTCATGTGTTTTTTATAATAAGTAATAAAAATAATTAACATTAAACACTGCTATCATTTGCCAAAGAATCGAGACTTCACATTTGACCATGGCATGTAAGATTTCTCTAGAGAAGCTTGATTGATAGAGAAATTGATTCAGCTGCTCCTTTGAAACTTTGAAACATATTTGAATTCAACTTCAGATACCACCAAGTTTATATTTCTTGTATTATATATGCACACACAGACAATACTGCTGCTGTGCCTGGTCCAGTGGTTGGCAACCCTGCACATAGCAGCGGCGTTGAAACTAGATGATCATTATGGTCCTTTTCAACCCAGGCCATTCTATGACTCAAAGCATAATGATCACAGACAACAGAAGAAAACGTCGTAAGATCAAAGTCATGTTAATGTGCTATACTTTTCATTAACTAAAACTGTATTTAGAGTGTATATGCCAAGGCCATCCAGCGAAAAATTCAGAATTTCAGAAACAATTTTGAAGTGATATAAAGCAATACTATTTCTTTCAGTTAACCAATTATCTTCTTGTTCTGTTCAATTTGATCATGACTTTAACTTCAGTGTATAATACAAAAAATGAGACTCCATACTGGAGGCATAAAACAAACAATAGTTTGCATTGGAGCTGCTGCACACAGAAGGGTAGACTGTGCTTTCTAAAATATAAAAAAAGAATAAAGCCTGTACACTACAAGGTATGTAGATGAAGGTATCACTACTTTTCCTGCACCCAAAGATAAATTATCACCATTCTTGAAACTCAACTGAGTCAATTTTAGAGCTGTAGCACACTCATCCTTTTAAAACAGACAACAATTTTACCTGCCACAATTAATTCAGTTCTGTGTCCATGCCTATATTCTTCTCAACTTCATTTCACTGTAGTACTGTATTGAAATTCTGAACTACCTTTGGCGGTGCACTCCTTGCCCTCTCACCCAGCCCGGTCATTACGCCCAAGACCTAGTGCATACAGTGAGGTGCAAAAGAACTTGTTCTTGGGACTGGTAACAATCACGGCTTCATGGAGACAGTTAGTAACCACCATATTGTCTCAGACAGAGTGCCTAGCTCAATAGATCCAATTCTAAGTTGTATGACTATGAGTCAATCATCTTACTCTGTAAATATAAAGCAGACTAAGAATCCCTTTTGAGTTCTTCTTGCAAGCAGCAAGAATCTCCCCTGAGTAGGGACACCTCTCAAGGTTACTTAACGCCTGTGCAGAGATTTACCTGGGATATGGTGATGCATTCCAGACAGATTCTCAGTGAACTATTTATTGTTTTTAAGCTACACAAGCTTCACTAAGATTTGATATTAGATTCATTATGCACGCCACCACCACCCTCTTTGTAGCAAATAGTCAAGGATATCTAGCCACTTCAAAACTTGTTAAGTCGCTGTCACGACTGTTCAAATTAACACGTTATATCTATTTTATATCATTAAATATCTTTCTGTCTTCCTCTTACGAGTGAAGTGTGCAGTGCATTAACTTCCATCCATGACACTACCAAATATTTAAATCTTTTTTAAATGACTTCGTAGTCAAGAACTGTAGGAACTAGTGACCAGGATCACAAGGCTCCTTCCAGCTGTTTGCAGAAGACTACATCAACCTTCTCCTGATCAGGCAGCCTGTAGTATACATCCATAACAGTGTCACCTATATTAAGCTGCCCCTTAATTATCGCCCACAAGCTCTTTACTTGATCATCATTCACCCCTTAAAGTGAAGCTCAATACATAATAGTTGTTCTCTCACACAAACAGCAGTTCCATCACCTCATCTCACCAACCTATCTCTCCTAAACAGGATATACGCATTCATGACAGCATCCCAGTCATGCGAGCTTTCCCATCATGTCTCCACAATCACAGTGAGATCATTGCCCTGTGACTGCACATATCTCTGGTTCTTCCTACTTACCTCCTATGTTGCGTGCATTAGAATACAAGCACTCTAGGGAAAAAGAGGGAGCAGGTACCTCTAGAGGAACACAAGATTTCATGTAGGCATACTCACTCTCGGGGTGTCTGGCTTTCTGGCTCTTGTCATTACAGGTAGCTAAGGAACATTTGTTACTTTTACTGTTGCCTTGCCTTATTCCCTAGTCAACTGCAATGACATGAGCACTGCCATTATGGACCCCAACAACTCATATACTTTCAATACATTTAGCTTCCATCTGAAAATTTCCATAAATAGAAATTGTTTTTAAAGAACAATACATAGATTTAGCTGAAAACAAAGTTCAGTAATGAGAAGAATACATGCTGCTGGGAGGTAACAAAAAAAAAAGAAAGAAGAGTAATTACAAATAAAACTGGCAGGGTTAGATACTACCTGAAAGTTCTCCATTTCTCATTGACTTTAATAGATTTCCACCAGAAAGAATCAATGGAAATCCCTTTAACAACAATTCTCTGCAGTGACTTACCAACTTTGCTGCTTTTCCATAATCAATCCATCTGATGGTTGCAAAGTTTGTTGACTCTGCACAGTTGAAGCCATGGTTAAAGCCTGCATGATATCCATACGGGAAAGTGATCATGAATTCCCCTGCCTCTTGTGTAACCTGTTGCATTAAAAAAAAATGAAGCACATTATAAAAACAGTTCTGCTCTTGAACCAATTAAAATTACACTTTTCCTTTACCATTACCCAGATAGAAACAATTTCTCCTTCCATACAAATGTCATTTAATACATGCAGAAATGAAATACTTGGGGCAATGCTATTTACTATATTCGGGATAGCTTCTCAGCGCAGCTTCTTGTACCACTTTACAAATTCAGAAACTATTTTCAAAAAAGTAAATCTTGGAGGACATGTTTTCTGATAAGATGTGGAAGAACAGGGAGCTAGAAAAGATGGAAGAAAGAATGTACCACTCTTCTTGAATGAGAGGAATCAGAGATGCAATGAACTAAAAATGTCCATAGTTATCGTCCCTAAGTATTATTATGCAATGAAGAAATTATTCTGTTCACCACCCTCAAGATGATTCTCTAAAATGGCACCAGAAGTATTCTGCTGTTCCTGGAAAAAAAAAAATCTTATTCCCACCCTTCTCTCATACTAACCTGAGGGATTGATTAGGCTTTTAAGCTACAGTGATGATCGAGCATAAAACAGGAGAAACTAAGTTAGTGAGCCTTGGCACAGAAAATACGTTTTATACCAGCTGAATATACTAGAAGGAAAATAGTGAAACACATTACATTATGCTCACCTGAGGCAGTATCTTCAAATCATTTTGTATAGGAAAGAAAACTACCAATTCCATTGCACCAGGCCCTAATTATTACATTTATTAACATATAGCAGGATCCTTGAGCTGGATATACCACGCAGAATGTCTGAACTTTAAATTGTTATTTTAATTGCACAAGCATTACTTCAAAATTAAATGTAATGTGCTTCTGTCCTTACCCTTTTTCTCTTTAGTCACAGTTTAAGAGAGAATAATTCTGGTACTATTGATGACCATAACTCCATATACCTGGAGTACAGGTGGTCTCGAAGAAGATTCTCAAAGAGGAACAGCTTGACTACACTTAAGATTTGGTACTGCATTAGAAAACAAGCAAGGGTAGTTCTGATTCATTATTCTGCACTTTCTAAGCACAGCAAAGAGCAATCAACATAAATGCATGCAGAGGCTACTGATTCAACAAGAAAATACAGATAGAAGAAAAATAAAACAACAGCAACAAAAAAGCCTAAAATACTGTGATACTAACTGTATTTTGCACAGTCTCAAAGAACCCAAATTCCTAGCAGTTACCAACACCAGACATAAGATATAAAATTCTTCTAGAAGAAATATAGGAGAAAAAAAAAAAAAAAAAAAAAAAGGTGGGGTAAGATAAGCAAAAGATTGGTCAGGATATTCCCTTTCAAGGCAAAAAAAACAACCTCTTATCTTCCCACACTTGGATGGACTGGTGCTCTCCTCCAGAGATGAAGAAAAATACAGTCAGCACTTATTCATCACTCACTAATATCTGTCCAAGAGATTAAAGCCTCGGTAAAGACCACCAAAGACTATATCAAGGACATACTAGTCAGAGACTAGAAATGGTACACTGTCTCTTCAACCATCTGACAAGAGTTAATCTGTAAACTAGAAGATTCAGAAGTAAAGGGTCACATGAATTTTACATGAAAACATCAACAGAAGACAGCACCACTAAAAAGCAATCTATCTAAGCTCAGCAGATAATCTGAGTAATGATGGATGTCTGCTCAAAAAGATGTATTCACTGATTACAGGGAAATAAGGAGACTTCCTAGAGATGAAATAGATTTATTTTCATTGTATGACAATGCTTTGCAAAAGCAATACAGTAAGAAATACCCACATGATCTTAAGTAGCAAAAATTGAGAGACTTGAAACAATTCAATAAATCAAAATTACAATTTGAGACCTTTTTTTCTAAGAAGAATCTGTTTTTACAAACCCCTTTCTTCTCTTCAAAATTTTTATCTACCAGTTTTTAAAATTCCTTTCTGTGCTTTTTACGTGTGATGCAAGAATAAACATAAAGGTTTAATACCTCACCTATTGATGTAAATTGCTGATAGTCTTATGGGAGGATGCAAAGAGGGAAAAAAAACAAGAAAAATATGCTGATCTGAAATATAAAGCACTGCAAAATTGTATTTTACATTTTTCATTTGCATTTTGCAAGGTTAATATTTTGGGGGGTTCATACGTAGCATATACATGCAAACACAGATACAGATGCATATATTATAAATTCTGCTATAGTACTTCAACAATCACTGTGGGAATGTTTAAGAAGGATTATTCTCAATGCCAGCAATTCCAAAAATTTATCTCAATACACCCTCCCACTGCTGACAGTTTAGCAGGTGTTCTATTGCAACAAGCACCAGTTCAGCTGCCACCTGGTAGGCGTAGGCTGCCTTATCAGCGTTCAGCACATTTCCAGTTCTATCACTTTGAGCCATGAGAGATCACAGCCTGGTTTTCTCTATTCACTTTCTCACTGAATCCCATTAATTACAATTACACTTGGGTACAGACTGCTTCCTCCTAACACTAGGTGACAGAACCAAACTTAAAATATTTAACTATTTCTAGCACTTTCATTTAAAAAAACTGAAAATCAGATTCAATCAGTACAGTGAAATAAGAACATCAGACCCCTTACCCACCTCAAATGTGTGGTACTGAAAACAAACGTACCAGCACTCTCCAAGATGCTACCTTAAGCACAAACCACTGAAAATTATACAGTTCAGAGTACTGTTCAGTAAATCCAACATCATAAATCAAGCTATAAGACCTTCTAGTTTGGAAGGATACATCTGACACTTCATGATAAAGCATAAGATTATGAAAGGGAATCAATATGTACCTGTATATCGCAAAAACTGAACTTGGCAACTACAATGATCATATATCATTCAAAAACAAACTTTTAATGTAATTTATTCAAAAAAGCTTGCTTTCCAAGGCAGGCCGTATCATTCTAAAAGCCCCCATTTCTCCAGTTTTATACATATGTTAATTTAAGCATAAAAAGAGAAGCAATCTTTCAAAAGGCATGTAACAAATGAGTGGCTTCATACCATATAAAAATCTACCTTACTCTTTGCTTCTGTGCCTTAAGAATAATGCTGTATTTCTCAGATGCTTTTTTAATCAACCTTTAACCTTCTTAAATTTCTATCTGTTCAGTTTTACCAAATGCACATAACTCCTAGTACCAGTTACTGTTAACTTAGTAGTAACAGTGCCACTGATAACCGTTGTTGCAGACAACGGAGTAGATATTTGAGAATATTTCATATTGTTGGCAAATATCTGTTGTAAGATCTCCCTCAAGACATAATTGAGAAATAAACTTTAATTATATTTACTTCTTGAACAAGGGATTGATTTCAGGTGGTATTAAGGCTACAAACTACAATATATAGTAATATCACCCCACCAGTTCTGAGCTTATTTCATATGCATTCACTTGGAATACTGCATGCTGTATTTCATATCATTCTACATAATATACACAAAAACACAATTTAGGTATTTCTATAGGCTACATTTAATATTGTTGGATAAACATCAACAAAAAGAGATGGGAAGTATTGCATAATCTAGGCAGGGGACTGTGGGAAGCTAACTTCATAACTAAGGCCTGTATGGTATCAATACACAAATACACTCTGAAATAAAAACTTCAACAATAAACAAGGAGCGTGGTGAGGACAGTTTAAAGGACTTTTCTGCAGCAAGATGAGAGTAAGAATTATAACCGATTAGTTGAACAAAAGGCTTTTAAGATACTGGAACATAAACAGATGTTCAGGCAGGAGATTATGAATCAGAGCGTACTCTTCTGAGCAGGCCTGCAAAATCTCTTCATTTAGAAATTTAGAGTTTACAAACTGTTCAGGATACAGAATACATATACTAAGGAAAAAGCAATATAGTAAAAATGCTTTTACTAGCCGGCACCTACAAGAAGCTCAAAATTCAAGAGAAAATGTTGAATGAAAAAACAAAGAAGAAAATTCTGAGAGTGACAACAAACAGAATACTTCAGACATGTTTGAAAGCAGTCAAGTTTTGAATTTATCCACAAAGAAAAGCCCCAAAATTTATTTTTTCCACTTCCTACCAATACAACTTTCCAGTACACTACTAATGAGCACTACAAAAAATCATTCTTTGTTTTTGTAATGTTTCAGCTTGTTGTATATTTTAAATTAAATAACAGTTCTTTCAGTTTCATTCCACTCTGTAAATAATCTGAAGCTTTTTTTTATTTTACAACCTATACAGTTGTATTAAATAGCATCAGAAAAGCAATACAGAAACATTAAAAAATAAAGGATTTATTCTAAAATATTAAGTATGTAGTTAGCAGTAATGCAGATAGTTAAGATGGGTTTCAAGTCACTACACAATCATATACAGGCTTGTAAGGAAACTGCATAGAAATAAAAAGTAACAGTGATCCATTAAAAGCACAGACTTTCAGGTGCAGACTGTGACAACTGCAAGCTGTCGTAACTCTCTACTAGAGAATTCCAATCTAACTCATGTAAGAGTTCTAATACTGCAGGCATTTGCTTTCACTGTTTTAGGGAGTCGGGGCCTAAAACATGTGTTTTTACCTCAGTGTTACTTCTACAATAAACAATTTTTACAATAAACACAGTGTAACTCAACACATGACTGCAGTTTACAAATAAACAGCAGTGTACCTTGTCAAAAGGAATTCCGTACTTTTTCAGTATTGAGGGAGAAATCAGAGTCATCTTGTGGCGAAGAAAAGCATTACATCCATGAGAGCTGCTTGGGAAGAATCCTAGAAAGGGAATATAAGCAAAATTGGGTGTCTTTTAATTAAAACGGTAAGGAAATTTTTGTACTTTTTTTTTTTTTTAACAACAAATTGTACTTCGTCCTGTCATTGTTAGCTGCTGAGAGATCTGTATAAAACTCAAACGCATCTCCTACGTTTCTCAGCTAATTTTCATCTTTTGTTTACCTTTTAAAGTATTAAACGATTCTTAAAAACTGCACCTGTAGATTTGGCCATCCTATTTTTTCCCCTTCCAATAACACTTTGTGCTATATTTTACCACGTTACTGTTCACTCTGCAACCCCTGCACACATGAAAATCAAGCATGCTACTTAAATTCAGGATTCCACGACAATCAGATTTACGTAGCACCTGAAGATCATACAGAGTAAATAAACAAAACCTTCTACTTACAAAAAGCCAGAAAACATGGCAACATCATTTTTAACTATTTCCCAAAGTTCAGAGAGGTTATTTTGGTGTTTTGAGAATAGCTTTTCTATTTTGCTTTGTTTCTTGCTTTTTTGGTATCGTATTTTGAATTACTTGAACAAAAACTGGTGTGAAGCTTTCATGATTATTTATGAACTAATCCACTAACTCCACTTAGTTCATTAAGTAATGATAAAATCCAGCTGATGAGTATACAGAGATGAATGAATGAAGGGAAAAGCAAAAAATCTAAGATGGTGTTTCAGCATCACTAAATTTTAGTACCTCAGTCTCTTCTCAGGATGCGAATAGGACCTCAGCAACAGTTCAAATAAGCTACACAATCTTTTGTTCTATAAAATGAAAACATCAGTGTCTTTTTCCCTCAACCTAAACATACCACTGTAAGAAAACACTATTACAAAAAAGGAAAATGGGGGAAATTGAGAAGGACAAGGAGGGCAAGTATCCACAACACTCATTTAGTTTTTCCAGATTACATTATGGGAAGAACAACAGAGCCTCAAAGAAGAAAAGGGCATAGCAGTTAACAACAAAATGCCCACTGACGTGCGGAATCAAACTCTATAACCCAGCTAGGCTATAAAGCAGGTATGATTTATTTGGCTGGCCAGGTGCAAGGGGGATCACTCCACCAAACCTGCACACCTGCAAGCAAAAAAGCTACAAATTTGTAAGCCAAGTCCATACATACGCAGCAGAATTCTTGGAAGCCATCTACATATTCATTATCCTCCCTGGAACTCGTTTACATACTGCCCCTGCTGCATGCATTGTCCGTAGTAGGGGTCTCCGTCTGGTGGTCGTGGGGAGGAAGTCAGAAGTCTTCCTCACAAAGGCTCGACGTCTTCCTCACTCTGACCTTTTTACGGTGCATTCAAACCAGTCAAAGCTATTCATTTTGTATTGTTCCTTTCTTTGTGTTTGCACAGCTGACCATGAAATGTTGAGGTGTTGTTCTCCTTCCCTAGTTTCTAAAGCTAGCTTATTTAACCCCTATATGTTCAAACCCTAGACCCACTGGAGCTCCTGATCTAACCATGAAAAGTTCAGATTGAAAAATGAAGGAGTATAGTGAGACCCATCTAACCAGCTGCTGCTGTCTCTGCTCTCAGTCCCTGTTCTACTTAAGTACAGATGCATTCCCTGCTCCAAAGACTCTTGCTAAGGAAGTGAGGAATGCTTCTGGCCATATCATACTGCAATGTTATTCAAGTTTCACAAAGTTATAGCACTAATAAACCAACAGAACTAGAATGGCTAAGGGAAACAGTTTACTTATTAATCAGCAAAGATTAGAAGCTCTTTCTTATCTTTACAGCTATCACAAAGATATAGCATCTTGACAGTCTTTTTGGAGTTTGTACTAGATCGTTACCAAGAATCACCAAGAGAGACAGTATAAATAACAAATTCACACATTTAGCGGTCCCAGAAAATGTATTATTTTACTTTATCAGTCATAAAGCATTTGAAAATAACCCATTTTTTGTGAAGCTAACCTTTATTAATTTATTTTGCTTTCTTCTGGAGAACATATTTTGCAATGTTGCGAAGACTTATTAATACCAACAGTTCACTCCACTGTAGGTCACTTATTTCCAAGTGATTTCAGTGACTTCAGAAAGCCTCATGGGCTACTACTAGAAAATAAAATACTCTCTGAAGTAATTATTTCGAAATTTTTTGCTAAATTTTGATAAAGTAGAATTAAGGCACAAAGGAGCTCACTATCACAAATCCATAGGAGAAAACTTAGCAAACAAGCTCAAAGAAGTGATGGTTCCATATCTTAGCCTCTAATGAGTTCTCACTGTTAAGTGTAAGAAGTTTCACCACTCTTAAAGCATACAGAGGGTGAAATTCTACTTTGCTAACTAAATGAATACTAATTTGTCTGATTCTACTGAAAACCATCAAACAAAAAAGTATATAGTAGTGAGAAGGATATAAAAAAAAAAAAAAAGCCACTTCAGAACAGCAATTTTATTTCTGTGTACAAGGAAAATGTGCGTAACATATGTAATGCTTTCCTTCTACAGAGAAGACCTGCCCTGAGAAATATGGACAGAGATTAAAACAAAGCAAATGGTATTTAAAGTATATATTACATTTTACCAATTACTTTGCATCACAACTACAGAGTGGAGAAAAAACAACGCCAGCTAATCACTGTGAGAAAGTCTCCTTAATGGCAGCAACAAAAATAATATAGAAAAAAACCTTTTTGATTAATTTATGCATAAAATAGTTGATGCCTGAAGAATAAAAACAATCTCTGAGAGAGATCCAGGTGGATAGATTTCCTAGAATTAAGGTGTAAATGCTTGTCCATAGGAAATATGTTAACCAACAACACTGTTCAACTGTTCTCCAAATAGAATTTTAAGTGTCTTGCTGAAAAGGCCTTGTAAATGTATGAAAGTACTAAGAAGAATTCACTCAGGATATATGAGAAGAATTAACACAAGCAACTAGACTAATGATATAAAAACATCATTTAGTTTAGACACGAAATTAGCCAAGGACGTTTAACAGTAAAAGGACTGACATTGCTTTACTGCGTTTGCACAGCAGTCCTTACAATAAAAAGTTCACTTGGGCAATAAAGGTGTAACATATATATACATTGGCAAAAGTATTAAGGCCTGTTATTAATATGTCCTGAGATCAAATTCTATTCAAGTGTGTCACTCTTACTTGCAATTACCATGCATTTTTTTTTCACTCTACTGGAATTGCAAATAATGCTAGTTTAAGTTTCAATTTTTGAAGAGTTCAGTTTCATCACAGAAGTATGGCTTCACTAAAATAGAAGACAGAAAAAGGAAACTACTCCACTAATAGTTGGCTCCGGTGGGTAAGCTTCAAATACTTTTGCACAATTAATATCTATAGCAATTATAATAACCATAACTTGGAATCGATAGCCTATGGCCTCCAAGAAATCTCAGACCTGAGCAGCACTAGGAGATAATAGACCGAAACAGACTGAAAGAAAATGATCAAAGGTGACACTTGAGACTGAGAAAATAACTGTTATGAAAAGCAACAAAGAAATTCCATTTCCAGAAGCAAGGAGAGCTTGACTGAGTTGTTTTTGTCTGAGGAAACAGAATTTGTACCAAAATTTGGTATGGCAATACATTTAATTAGCTCAACAAATAATGTCAGAAAGCAAATGACAGGCAAACAGATATCCAAAACCTGAGTTGTACCACTACAGCTCTAAAAGATGAGAAAATGTTGTGACAACTCCAGCCATAAGGTAAGCTTTTTGAATTCTAAGCAAGTTGCAAACAACACAGAACAGCAGACCACAACCTGCTGAACATCCATTAAGAGAAAATTACAGGCAACATCTGTGATTACAGTGCTCTCTCAATGAAATCAAAGGTGCTGTTGACACGTTCTGTGCCACTATAAAATATTTTTCCAGATTCTTTTGAAGTCTACAGTTGGACACACATATTTTTCAGTCTCATTCACAGCATTTTCTCAGAAATGTTCCCTTTCGGTGAACAAGGGAAGAAAGGAAGGTAATATGTTCTCATAAGATGGTTCATCAGAAGGTCTTTTCTTCTGCTCTGGCTACAGATAAGGTCACACAAACTCTTCCTTCAGCAAAGACAAACCCTGCAGGAGAATGGACTAACAGATATAAAAAGACCTATTAACATGCTGAAAAGAGGATAACACATTAGAAGCACTGCAAGACCTTTAGAAATACATTAAATCCACAGACTCTCTTACAGCATACTGACATTTAAATAATAAGAACGCCATGTAGTTCTCTCTCTCTCTCTCTTCATTAACCTATTATTTTAACACCGCCACAAGCAAATTCAAGGCACTCCTGCAACACAGCAGAACCACTGCCAAATACCAATCTCACGTTACAGCTAACAAGTCACAGGTTTACAAATCAATCCTGAATACACAGTGAATTTCCACACCCAAAAGAAAAAAAGTACTGCAATCTATCTAGAATGTACCTAACATTCAAGTTCTGTAGTAGATTCATGCTTTGTTAGCTACATGAAAGTAAGCACCCATGAGCTCTAAATCAATTCTAAAAAAAGCAGGTATTTTGTGATAATTTGCATGCAACCTCATTTTCACAGATAATCTCTTGAGAAGTGGCAGACTTCTTCCATACTTCTAATTGTTACACAGTACACAATCTGACGATTCAAAACAGCAGCATCTCAGGGTCCTGAAAGCTGGCTGATGTGGTTTCTGGGCTTTATCATATTTGAAAAGTTGTGGCTGTCAGGCACTAGAAAAAGGGAAACACCACTTGCATTTACAAGAAAGGGAGGAAGGAGGATCTGGGGAACTAAAGGCCAGTGAGCCTCACCTCTGAGCCTGGGAAGATCGTGGAACAAATCCTTTTGGAAGACATGTTGAAGCACATGAGGGACAAAAGGATAACCCAAGACAGGCTGCATGGCTTCACCATGGGAAGGTTGTGCCTGACCAGTCCAGTGGCCTTCTATGACAGAGGGATGGCATCCATGGACAAACGGATAGCAACTGATGTGATCTACCTGAACTTCTGCAAGGCCTTTGACATGGTCTCCCACCACATCTTCATCTCTAAATTGGAAAGATATGGATTTGAAGGGTGAACTATCTGATGGATAAGGAACTGGTTGGAAGGTTGCAGACAGAGGGTTGCAGTCAAGTCAATGGCTTTATGTTCAGGTGGAGGCTGCTAATAAGCACTGTCTCCCAAGGGTCCATCTTGGGTCCAGTACTCTTTAACATCTATATCAATGACGTAGATGATGGGATTGAGTGCACCCTCAGAAGGTTTGCTGATGACACCACGCTGAGCAGTGTGGTTGATATGGCAGAAGGAAGGGATACCATTTAGAGAGACCTTGATAAACTCAAAAGGTGAGCCCTGGGAACATGAGGTTCAACAAAGAAAAGTGCATGGTTTCACACTTGGGTCAAGGTGACCCCAAATATGTATACAAACTGGGAGAAGACCTCCCTGTGGAGAAGGACTTAAGGGTCCTGCCTGGTTGATGAAAAGCTTAACATGAGCCAGTAGGGTGCACGTGCAGCTTGGAAGGCCAGTGGTATCCTTGATTCCACCAGTAGTGTGCATGTGCAGCTTGGAAGGCCAGTGGTATCTTGGGTTCCATCAGAAGAGGGGTGGCCAGCAGGGAAAGGGAGGTGGTTGTCCCCCTCTATTCTGCCTTTCTGAGGCCCCCATTGGAGTACTGCATCCAGGTACAGGGTCCCCAACACAGAAAAGATGTGGAGATTTTGGAAAGGGTCCACAGGAGGGCCACAAAAAAAGATACAAGGGCTGGAGCACCTCTCATGCAGACAGGATGAAAGAACTGGCCTTCTTCACCCATGAAAAAAGAAGGCTACAGAGAGACCTCACTGTGGCCTTCCAATACTTAAAGGGAGTTTATAAACAGGAGAGAAATCAACTTTTTACATATGTAGATAGTGATAAGACAAGGAGGAAGGTTTTAAACTAAAGGAGGAGAGATTTAGATTAGATGTCAGGGGGAAGTTTTTTACTGAGAAAGTGGCCAGTTGCTGGCACAGGCTGCCCAGAGAGTTTGTGGATGCCTCATACCTGAATATGTTTAAGGTCAGGTTGGATGGAGTCCTGACAAACCTAATCCAGTACTTGATCTAGTGGCTGGCAACCCTGGGTGTGGTAGGGGGATTGGAACTTAATGATTCTTGAGGTCCATTCCTACCCAAGTCATTCTACGATTCTATTATAAAAATGTGATTCAACAAATGGTGGACAAACGTTTGGATATGAACACATAAGCAAAGGAGACAAGTAAATCTAAGGTCCCACTCAATCTATTTATCAGCTTTCTATAGTTAGCACAACAAACAATAGCAAAGAGCATGTGGAAAGAGTCTTCCAACTGCAAAGAGTCACAAACATGCTCTCAGATAATTCCACATACATACTCCAAGAGTTAACATGACCAAAATTACTTTTACTAACCTTTTTTTTTTATTATTATTATTATTATTATTGAGTTATAGTCTTATCACTACGCCAGTGAAGGCTATTTTACCTCACTAGACATTAATACTACTTCACAATTTCTGGTTTGACCATCCATACACCAGATACAAGTCAGGACTTTCTCATTTTCAGGGGAAACAAGGAGAAGTCAGTACTACGCAGATTGCAAGCTGTTCCTGAGGAAGACAAGATTCACACACACAACACTTCTGCAATGAGAGACATTAAAGAGTACATAAAAAGGTCTGAGGGTAAAGACAATTTTAAAACAAGGTTGGCTCAATAGGTTTTTGAGGGCAGTGATCACTGATACCTGGAGGAGTTTTGTTTCACTTTGTTTTTTCAACTCTGAGAGTAC
Organism: Gallus gallus; assembly: GCF_016699485.2. NCBI lineage: Eukaryota > Metazoa > Chordata > Aves > Galliformes > Phasianidae > Gallus > Gallus gallus. The sequence goes on along the minus strand of NC_052572.1, from coordinate 28,583,189 downwards.
AGCTGAGGGTGTAGTTCATATCAGAAGATAATATTGCCATATTACAGTTACCACTCATAAAAACTGAAGTGGATTAGGTTCCATTCTGCAGTAAATTATCATACTCAAAAAAATGGGAACAATTACCTACCTAGTAGGAATGTGTGCATACTGATTTCAATCAAACTGTTAGGCTATGATCATACATGGACAAATTACGATCTTCTTATTCTTAAATTAGTAACTCTTAATCATGAGTAACTCCACTGACTCTACAAGGCAACAGACTATTATTATCTTGTTAACTTATGTGATCAGCTTGGCTGAAAATAAAGTCACTATTTAACAAACACACATAAAAATCAGATACACAGAAAACTTTCACATCTAAATTCTAAATTCTAAACAGGGAATGAATGAGGCCATACTTATTTTTCTACACTTTCATACTCAAATTTTCATCTCAAATTTTACATCAAAGTTGCTATATTCACATTTTCTTTATTAATATAAACTGAAAATCATAAAACTTTTGAAAAATATCATCCTAGATTGTAATAATCTTTAATGTAAATTTATGTAATCAAAATTCATCCCAGTTAATGCTATTACGGAAGAAAGTTCAAAAGAAGGTAATTTTTTAACATATGTAAATCATGGATGTTCATTTGAAGGAACAGAACAGGACTTCAGAACATACTCGTTCTGAATACGAGTATTCAAAATACTCATAATTCACTGCTAACAAGAATTCCTCTTAAAACACTGGCAAATACAAAAGGAGCACAAAGTTTTCTGGTATATTTTCTATATTCAACTTTTGTAGGTGTAAGTAAAATTAATATAACTTATTAAAGTGAATTGGTAGTGATCTGACTCCATTTGATTTATCTTCATGTACTGCACACTAAAGTAAGTGGGAGAATATTCTGCATGGCAACATTCTCACAAAGAAGCAGCGTCAATTTGTATGACATATAAAACAGAGAGTACAAAAGCCACAAATGGAGTGCTGTAAAATATGAGTGTTATTATACCCAGATGAGTATGTTACGAACTTGCATTTATTATCTCTCAGATATGACTTTTCTAACTTGACTCATATAACTATCAATTAGGAAAAAGTTAAATTTCTCAACTGCTGCAGCCTTCAGATTTGAGACCCTTACAAGTTATGCAAGCTGTATGTCAATTTTCATTCGAAAGACTATTTACACTTATTTTCATATATAACAGGTAATGCCTTCTCCATGAAATGGACAAATTAATACCATATACCATACACAGCTTTTTATAGTATCACTATATACCTAGCTCAGATTTTACCTTAGTTTCTTCTTGAACATAATTAAATATCAGATAAATGCCTTTTGCTCTCTGAAATAATTTCTGCAATTAAGTCAACTATTAAAAGAACTTGAAAATACTTCAAAATGTCATTTATGATTCTCCATTGTGCTTCTATTCTCTTTACTTTCTAACTCATTTTGCGAAATGAGAAATCCTTAAGAATACCATAATATTACAGATTAATGTAACACGTATAAAAATTGCAGCTACAGCTCACTTGAGATTTTTATTACATTTATGTCTACATAAAATTGAAAAAAACTTACATAAATGAGTAAGCAGCTGAAGGGCAAAATCAAACTGTTGCCTTTATTAGATTCAAGTCTAATGTATTTCAAATAAAATATCTGTAGGTGCCACAGTCAATCAAGATTTCAATGGAAAGCAAAGATGAAAGCATTCATGCACAAAAGGCATGTGTGATAATTGTGACATGCAGACAAGTTAATGGAAAATATTCTAGCCTTCCTTTAATTTTAATGTATCAACTGTTGCCTTGACTTAGACAACCTGCCACACTTAATGTAACGTTTTATTATTTTTATTACTCTAGAAGCATTCGATTAATTCAGTAAGAATTAGTCAGTCATCAGTCTTCTTGCATAAACTACTTTTCTTCACGTTACACACCTGTAAAAGTACAACCGAAAATTTTTAATACATATGTAATTAACCACTAAGTCTCATTTATGCTATCTTGTATTAACATTTCTTATTAAGTGAATTGTTGCCATGTAGATTGCTTTGTATATTCACCTTTTTAATATATCCTACTGTAAAATTCAGACTGTATTTCAGCAGACAGCAGCTGCAAAGTAGAAGACCACAGAAGCCTTACCCTTTTTAAGCAGGGAAATAATCAGAAACGGAAGACTACAAACAAAAATAAGTGAAAAATATGTCAAGGTGAGCATAAAGTTCAGCATCTTAGGAACTGTATCTTCCACACTACTAGCTGGACCAAAGATACCACAAAAACAGCCTACTCAATGAAAAACTAAGTAAAAGATATTAGAGTCAAACACTGAAAACAGGAAATGTCAGAGATGTCTCTCTGTAAAACTAACACACCTACCTTCTGTAACAATAAAAACCTTAGTATAAGCATGTAGCTCTCCTATAGAAATCTACCTTCATTCCCTGAATGTAACAGATAAAAAAAACTACCCAAAATGTTACTTTCACTGTTCAACACCTTATTCTATTTTCAATTTGATACTCGCTGTTCAAAACCCAGTTCTGAAATAAAAATAATTAAGTTTTGATCATACTTAGCATGATTCAGAAAGAAAAGCAGATTTGTATTCACCACACACCTTTGTAGCTTGTACTGTCATAGACTTATCAGCAGTACTTGCCAACTTCCATGCAGGTGTGCACTGAAAAGGCTGATGTGACATGCTCCAGCAACTTCATTAAATTAAGCTATCATGAAGGATAGCTAGGTTACTGTTCCCTTCTGTGGAAAAATATGTAAGCCAGCATTCCTCAGGCCTGAGCTCTGCCTGTCCTACATACTTTTACTAGTTCTTGTCCTAAGAACTGTTGGGTGATACTGCTGTACTGAGAAGAAAGTCTCATTTAGCCTATTACCAACTCCAACTAAGGCATTCCAAGATAAGACACTGCTCCCCACGACACGTGTCCTACCAGCTTCTGACATACCATGTTTCTGGAGATTTCCACTACTTTCCCATGTTTTTATGTCCCACTCCTTTTACCACAGTAAGCCATCATTAGCAGTAGTGAAAGCTTTCAGAAATCTCAGGACCTGTGCGCCAACACAGTATGTTTGTATAGAAACTTCCACTAAGCAACATTGTAAGTTCCCATGAAATTGGGAACTTATTTTTTTAAAGGTGTAGCAAAAGCATGTCCCTCAAAAAGTTACCTAGTTGCTGAATTTGTAAAGGTTACCCCCTATCTGAATAAACTACAGTATGTCAAAGAAAAAAACGAAAGTTTTTTTAGCCTGCTCCAAACAATGGCACCCATCACTTGCACTTATTTCTTAGAAACGAATGAGCAAATGTTGCTGAAATTGCACATTCACTTTCCTTGCTCTCAAAAAAAGAAGGGTTGGGCACACACTACTTTATAGAATGCTTAAACCTGAAGAGTTAGATATAAACTGCTGCACAGCTATAAGCAGTCAATGTGAAATCCTATAATATGCTTGAGAGCAGCTCAACCATATCAAGTGAAAATTCTATCTACCCAAATAGCATCTTCCCAGTTAACATCAAAAGCGCATGTATAGAAGACCTTAAATACATAAAATCTTTGCTTCTCCTGAGTAATCAAGGTGTGGATCAAAGATTTGCTGGCTGAAGAACTGTCTGGAAGGCTGGGCCCAGAGATTGGTGGTGAATGGAGCTAAATCCAGCTGGTGACCAGTCAGGACTGGTGCCCCTCCAGAGGTCAGTACTGAGGCCTGTCTTCTTCAATATCTTTATTGATAACCTGGATGAGGGCATTGAGTGTGCCCTCAATAAGTTTGCAGATGACACCAAGTTGGAAGGAAGAGCTGATCTGCATGGGGGTAGCGAGGCCCTGCAGAGGGATCTGGACAGGCTGGATCACTGGGCTGACACCAGTGGGATGAAGTTCAACAAGACCAAGTGCCGGGTCCTGCACTTCGGCCACTAAAACCCCAGATAATGCTACAGGCTTGAGGCAGAGTGGTTGGAAAGCTGTGTAGAGGAAACAGACCTGGGGGTATTGGTCAGTGCTCAGCTGAACATGAGCCAGCAGCATGCTCAGGTGGACAAGAAGGCCAATGGCAACCTGGCTTGTATCAGAAATAGAGATGCTAGCAGAAGAAGGGAAGTAATTGTCCCCCCATACTCAGCCTTGGTGAGGCCGCACCTTGAACACTGTGTTCAGTTTTGCGGCTCTTACTACAAGAAAGACATCGAGGCCCTGGAGCATGACCAGAGAAGGGCAACAAAGCTGGAGAGGGGTCTGGAGCACAAGTCTTATGAGGAGAGGCTGAGGGAGCTGGGATTTGCCTGGTCTACCACATGCATCAAAATGTTTATCAGTGAAAATCAAAACCTTCAATGTATGTACAAGAAGAGTTTTGTAGGTCATAAAAAAAAAAAAAAAAAAAAGATGTGGAAATTAGAATTAAGTGGCAACTATCTCAGCAGAAACTCTCTCAGTTTTCATATGGGAAATTTCAGAACAGTGAATGTAATTATCCAGGTTGAAATCTGTCTTTTTAATCTGCGCTTTTAAGGCTGTGAGCTCATGTCTTTACTTTCACATCTCAGTGATACGCATGATATTATTGTTCTCAATAACGAGTTTAATAATTGCTCATTAAAACTGCCATGCATATATATGTGCATAAAATAGACATGAAAAGAAAATGAACAAGCATTTTCAGAAGACAGTCCGGATACACAATATCTAATTATCAGCTTTCATTGGCATTCATAGAATCACAGAATCACAGAAACATAGAATGGCCTGGGTTGAAAAGGACTTCAAAGATCATCTAATTTCAACCCTTTTGCCGTGGACAGGGTCGCCAACCACAAGACCAGGCTGCCCAGAGCCACATCCAGACTGATCTTGGATGCCTCCAGGGACATCCACAACCTTCTTTATATAATATTATTCCTTATATAATATTATTAATAGCAGGCTATAAAACATATGCTGTAGGTCAAGAAATATGCCTAATTATTCCCGTGCTTGAGGAGAGCTGTAGTGTTATTTAAAATAAAACAAAACATTGTGCAAGGAACATTTTTCTATATATATATATATATTTTTATCCTTTAAACCCCATCCCAATATCCTCTGCTTCTTTTCAGAAGATTTTCCTCACACCTTTGGAGAGCACAGGTACATGCTTTGGGTAATAAACATACACTGTTATGCTGCTCGTTGGCCAGTAGGCTGCTATAAATAAGATTTAGAGTCGTATTTTGTGAGCCTCCCCCTCCTCAGAGGTACTAAGTTTCCCTTCTCTACCATGACATTCCGTTCCACTTCCATGAAACTTCAGGAAACTCTGTTCTCTTCAACGTTTCTTTCTTTGAATCAAATTTAACTACTATTGACTATAAATTCAAAAGCTTCTGGTGCCAAGAAAGTACAATAAGGAAAAGCAAGGGCATGGAACGAGGCAAAGATATTAGCAATGAAAATCTAATTAACAAAAAGGGCAAAATTTTGTCTTATTTTCATAAACATGACCAACCTAAAAATACCACTACAAAATAAAGTACTAAGAAAAAGGCTTATTTTGCGCCTTTAAAATTGCTCAGAGTATTAAAAGGCATTCCTGGCTTGCAAATATAAAAGTCACATGATATTAAGAAGTAATAAAGCACAGTAGTTCAGTAGAGGACGTTTTCCAACGTGCTGGAGGCTTGTCCTTCAAACATCTCACATACAGAAACACTAAAAATATTACCTTGAGCCAGTCGTTCAAGCCGTTTCCCATGTTCTGGAGGAATTGCATACCTAAAATTCACGTGAAGAAAAGGATTATATGTTTAAAGAAATAATTACTATGCAAAACAGCATTTTACACATAATTAAGTACCTTAAGTACAGAAAATAAGAAGATTAATGAGTGAAAAATCATATATAGAAAAAATATACAGGTTGCTCCAAAAGTAATGCCTCCCGTTTATTTCCATGGAAATGACAACTGATACAAAGAGTATAATAACACTATTTCAAAGAGCACATTCTCAGCTACAAAACACTGTTCTTCAACAGTTACCACCATTAGCTACGTATTTTCTCCAGTGATGAACTGCATGCCAAGCTCACACAAATCTGCACTAGTAGAGGTGACCCACTATTGATATCACCAATGCTGAAATGCACTACCTCACTGTGCTCACGTCCATTGGTTGGTCTCCAGAAATGCTCAGCAAGTGTCAATGAGTGTCAATTGGTGCCATTTTTTCCACATGGAAGAATTCAGTGCCACACCTCTACTGCATCTGCACTTCCATATCAGATATCGTTCTGTCACAGTGCCCCGTTGCTGCCATCTGTCACATGGCAACAAAATGCAATGGAATATTGGCAGGAAGGTTTAACCTCTACTGCAAAACCACCAGCATAAACATGATGGGTCAGCTTCATAAAGTAGGATGCATTACTTTTGGAACAGCCATCATATATCATTTTCTGAGGAAGAAGTACAGATTAAGGTATTTTGAGAAACAATTTTAATTACTATTAGTTTAAAAATTATAATACACAGTTCAAAAATGTATTACTATTTAAAATCATGCATATTGGCATTCATAACTCCAATTGACAAAGATGGATTTTCATTTTCCAAGTGAAACAAAAACACATATAACAAAATACATACAATTCTCACAGGTTTAACTTGATGTAAAAAACTGATGATCAAAAAACTTTGTTTTTTGATGTATTTCACAGAAGTTCAACAGAAAAATATGAGTATTAAATGTCTCCTGCATTTTTTCCTTACTGTAAGTGCTGTAGAATGAGAGGCTATTTGCCTTCATAACTCATTTGCAATTCTTAAGAAACACATTTTCTAAAAATTCAGAAATTGTGCAGATCTTGGAAACATTCTGCTCCTACAATAACGTGTTTTTATGTAATTCCATAAGCAATTTGCAACAACTTCACAAAGCAAACACAGAACCTTGTTCTTCACAGATTTACTGCACTTCATAGACATGCCACTGGTACATCTATGCATTAGACTCTACTTTTGACTTTAACAACTTCACCACGTGATATAAGTGGCTTTCATTTCAGTTTGATATTTTAACAACACTGAATTAGTTCTTTGTTAAAAAAAAAAATACAGTTCAGAAAGGGGAAAATGCATACTTAGAGCAGTACAAACCCACATTTTAAAGTCAACATGCAGATTTTTCTCTTGTACTATATTATGAATACAAATTTCTTTTATATTTTCTGTCAACTCATCAAGAAAAAACAAACAAGCCATTCAGAATCCCTCACTCGGCACAACATTCTTCTATCTCCAGCTTTCATTTGCACCTAATGCACACATAATTTTTAACTATTACAACTGAAACTTCTGCACAGAAGCAAGACTATTCCAGCACAACAGTCTGTACTCTAAACAGAAGAAGTTTAACAAAGCCCATGCCTTCTGACAGCCCACTCCAAATGCTACTAAACAAAGAGACTTTTGGCTTGACTCTACTCACTGAGTGCAGTTTTCTTCAGAATTTTGTCTTTCCAAAATTTTTTCTCCCCACTTGTACTTCTGAACTATGCCTGTTCTCTGCCACATATTAAATGTGCATCCGTGTACACATAACAATCTAAAACATTTTTAACTTTCATACCTCAGCTATACAGCTATGTATAACATTTTCTATTGCATTCTATGCCATTAAACACCAAAGTCCAAAGTAAAACCAGAAAAGACAGTACTTATGTCTAAGAAGACAACCTAGAGACTTTTCTTTGCTTTTCTTGTCTCTAATCAGACAGGGATTACTCTGAAAAGTTGTTCTTCCGAAAGTGCATCAGGCTGTATTTTTGTGATAATACACAGCCAGATACATCTATCTATACCTGCATATATATTAAGTACTTACCAGTAGTAAAAGAAGACAAAACTTGAAAACTGAGGTCACATTAAAAACGGTATCTATTAAGCTATCAGAAGGATAAATGGGGACAATATCTGGTAAGGTATGCAGAGTGGAAGTTAGGAAAGCAAAAGCCTAACATGACCTCAGATTGGCCACTACAGTAAAAGAGAATAAGAAATCATTTTACAAACATATCAATGGTAAGAGAAGAACCAAGGAGAAGTTCTAGCCTGTAGTTGATGCAGCAGTGAATGTGACCACTGAGGATAAGGAGAAGGCTGAGGTCCTCAACGCCCTTTTTACATCTGCCTTTAATAGTCAGTTATCCTCAGGCACTTTATGCCCTGATCTGGAAGCCTGGGATGCTACATAGAATACAACCCCGGTGATTCAGGTGGAGACAGTTAGAGAGCTCCTCCTCCATCTGGACTATCGCAACTCCATGGGAATGGACGGGCTCCATCCTAGGGTGATGAGGGAGCTGGCGGGGGTGATTGCTGAGCCACTCTCTGCCATCTACCAGCGGTCATGGTTATCTGGAGAGGTCCCAGAGGATTGGAGGCTGGCTGATGTGACTCCCATATACAAGAAGGGCTGTAAGAAGGATCTGGGGAACTACAGCCCCGTCAGCCTAACCTTGGTACCAGGGAATGTTATGGAGAAAATCATCCTGGGTGAGATCACACGTCTTGTGTGTGACATCCAGGGGATCAGACCCAGTCAGCATTGGTTCATGAAAGGCAGGTCGTGCTTGACCAACCTCATCTCCTTCTATGACCGGGTGACCAGACTGGTGGATGAGGGAAAGGCTGTCAGTGTAGTCTACCTAGACTTCAGCAAAGCCTTTGACACGGTCTCTCACAGTATTCTCCTGGGGAAACCGGCTACCCATGGCCTGGACAGGTATACCCTACTTTGGGTAAGGAACTGGCTAGAGGGCCATGCCCAAAGGGTAGTGGTTAATGGAGTTAAGTCCAGCTGGCAACCCATTACAAGCAACCCAGGGGTCGGTACTGGGGCCCATCTTGTTTAATATCTTTACTTATTATCTAGATGAAGGGATTGAGTGTGCCCTCAGTAAGTTTGCAGATGACACCAAGTTGGGAGGTGGTGTTGATGTGCCTGAGAGTAGGCAGGCCCTGCAGAGGGATGCAGATAAGCTGGATTGCTGGGCTGAGGTGAATGGGATGAGGTTCAACAAGGCCAAGTGCCAGGCACTTTGAAACTGCACTTTCAAACTGCAATTTGACCACAATAACCCCATGCAGCGCTATAGGCTTGGGGATGAGTGGCTGGATGACTATGAAGAGGAAAGGGACCTGGGGGTATTGGTTGATGCTCAGCTGAACATGAGCTGACAGTGTGCCCAGGTGCCCAAGAGGGCCAACAGCATCCTGACCTGCATTAGAAATAGTGTCGCCAGCAGGAGCAGGGAGGTAATCATCCTCCTGTACTCAGCACTGGTGAGGCCGCACCTTGTGCACTGTGTTCAGTTTTGGGCTCCTCACTACAAGAAAGACATTGAGGCCCTGGAACATGTCCAGAGAAGGGCAACAAAATTGGTGAGGGGTCTGGAGCACAAATCTTATGAGGAGCAGCTGAGGGAGCTGGGATTGTTTAGTCTGGAGAAGAGAAGGCTCAGGGGAGACCTCATTGCACTCTACTACAACTTCCTGAAGGGAGGCTGTGATGAGGAGGGGTTTGGCCTCTTCTCCCAGGCAACAAACAGGACTTGAGGAAATGGCCACAAGTTGCGTCAGGGGAGATTTACATTAGACATAAGGAAAAAAAAATTCTCTCAGAGAGTGGTCAGCCACTGGATGGCTTGTCCAGGGAGGTGGTGGAGTCGTCGTCCCTGGCAGTGTTCAAGAGACGTCTGGATGAGGAGCTATGAGATACGGCTTAGTGGCTTGTGGTAACAAGAGTAATGGGAGGACAGCTGGACTAGATGATCTCATAGGTTCATTCCAACCCTGTGATTCTATGATTCCATGATTCTATGACAAGTGATTTAACTGGGCTACGCCTATTTATTTAGTGAATATAAATTTATCAATCAATAATTCATTATACCTAAGTTGGTGCTTTTTCACCATGGTCCTCTACTAGTGAATGCAGCAGTATCTAACCCTTGATCCTTCAATTCTTCCCTCTGTTGCTACTGCCCTTGGTTAAGGGATCAAGAAAAGGAGGCTGCCTTTGCAGTATCATTAGGAGCCCCAAATTCACTCTCCAGGCACAACAGAGCAACACCTCTCCTTGGTTCCAAACACAACATAATAGAAAACTGTGGCTTTTTAAACACATGTGCCTGTCTTGGATACCAGACAAAGGGTGGTGATGTGAATTAAACTGGATGCTTGGTCTACCCTATCAAACATTAAATGAAAAATACTCAAATTCCTTCTCAGATCATTAAATCAGTCAGTGTAAAAAGGAAAATTAAAAAAAAAAACATTCTTTCTCAGGCTCCTTTGGTTACATAAGATCTTTGGCAGATTTTTGGATCTCATAATGCAAAACACTTCCTCGCTTTAAGTACACAGGTAAGACATGCTGTTTCGAGCTGAACTGAAACAGACTCTACTGCATCTCACTAAACAAATGCAAAGAATTTAGTAATGGCATTTCAATTTTCTCCAGCAACACTGAATATTTAGAGCCAGGAAAAAAATACGAAAGTTCTTTTTAAATAACAGTTGGGATGGGTTTTTTTCTTCTTTTTTTTTTTTTTTCTAAATAAATCTCAGCATTATGGAGTAACATTTACTGCTTACCCATAAACTACTAATAATGCAAGCTCACTGTCCCATCTGCATTCTTCAGGGGAGAAAGTAACAAACTACAGCCTGGTCCCTGTGATCACTCAGTCCCATAGCTCAGAAAATAAGTTTGTTGACAAACATAGTTGACTACGGTATGAAAAACCAGTGTCCAGCAAACTCAGCTGAAAACAGTGATGCACAGCCTGCTTAAATTTAATAACTATGTTGGTTACTATTTTTTTTTTACACTCTCAGATGCAAAATGTAAATAATCTCTAAGGTACTGTTTCCTTCACATTTACTTTCCAATCAGAGTGAATTTTCCATGTAGGAAAACAGTTTCTCCTTGTATGGCAAAGAATTTACTGCAAGTAAAAAATGAAATATGCATTTTACTCAAGCTCATTTTTATTAGGAACATTTGGATGTTGCAGGTCTTTATAACAAGACACCAAAGAAAATTTCCATTTCCTTTAATCTTCCTTTAAGTCAGAAATGGAAACTTTAGCACAGCTCATTTCAACAAACTAACCAAAAGCATGTGGACCTCAGATGAAATTGCTTAACTCAAAGGAAAACGTAGACGAAAATTACGGTCTTCAGAAGAAAAAATAACTAATACACATCTGAGAAAACACAAAGCCAGCTAATATCATCTCTCCACAGCAATATTTACTTTCTAAATTTCCATTTGAGAGACTGTGGCAAAAACATCAGGCAACATAAAATAAGTCTACTACATAAAAAGTGCTTATGGAAAATAGGACTAAAATCATTTACGTGAACAGACAACTGATCTTTTTAAAGAACTTTAAGGCACGCTTACATCACTTATCAATAATTTTGTGATTTTTGCATTAATTTCATGTTCTTTCCCCACTTTTGGTTACAGTATAACCATCTGACTGTCCTGATAATAAGCACAAGTCACAGTAAAATTAGGTTTCTGTACTTATATTAAAATGACACAGAGGAAATGAGAGAAGAAAAAAAAAAAAGAAAGAAAGAAGAAAAAATAATTTTGATAAAAAATATCATTATACTAATGTAATTTCGGGGAAAAAAAATATAGGAAACAGCATTACTACAGCGTCTGAATTTTAAAAAATTTTTTACTCAATCTCTTTTCCACATCTGCATATTCAAAGTGTCAGAAAGTCAAGCTTCCAAACTCCAGAAGGCCATTTAAGTTCAATTATGGTAAAATCACTGCATACAACTTAAGATTGCATTATTTCTAATATTGCTGCTGTGTCAGTGTGTGATATTAATATATGAATATTCATTAAATGATTACTTCGTATCAGCCTGATGCCTTGTAAAAGCCTTCTAAACACCTCCAAAGTACAAAGAGCAGTCTGCAACAGCCTCAGAAGAATCTCTTGTTTACAGGGATAAATAGATACTCTTGCTTTTTTTTCCCTTCTTCTCCTCAGTAGAATATTCAACAGAAAAAATAAGAAAACTCACACAGAGTCTTTATATTGCTCCCTAGTCTTAGGATTTTTCCTTTTACCTTGTGATCAGTTAGTGGAGATTAAAGAAACCTTCTGCTCACAAACATTAGAAATGCAAGATTTCTCATCTTCTCCATCTTCCTTATTTGCTCCCACATCACTTGTAACATGGGCCAGTGAAGAGTATACTCCCATAACTTAACTATTAAGGCATAGTTTGGTGAGATAGAGGATTGACAGGCTACCTTAAGATATAAAAGGAATAGAAATAACATTTTCACTTCTTTGTTAGATTCTTGGCTGCAGGCAAAATGCACATTTGTATAGGAGGACTACCTCAACTTCTTTAAATAAGTACCATGCTTTTTAGTGATGATTTAGAAATATAACTTCAAAAAAAATACGTATCCAAATCCTAGTTCCAATGGTTCCTATGGCAGTTCTCCATTCATCACATCTATCACAATGTATTCCTTTATGAAGCACCTGTTTTCACCCATCCATAGTATGCAGAGCCAGAACAGTGATTTCAGGGTTCTGCTAGATGAGCAGCTTGCAAGTTAAGCACGGTCTCACAGCTCTTACCTCCACAGCTTCTTGATGAGTCAGCTCCAGGTACTCATAGCGCAGACACCCCATTCATATGCAGTTGCTTCCCAATTTATACTAATGAATACACTATTTAACTAACTCTAGAATTTCCATCATGCGTTCATCTTCGGGATGTACCTTGTAATAAAATTAAAAAATCTGGATCACACTATAAAATTAATCAATTGTCATTCCCAGGAATAATTTTAAAAATATATAGTTTCATTTTTAAAAGTCAGGAGAGTTTGCACGTTAAAAGCTACTAAACCTTACAAACACACTGAATTGAAATAAATCCAGCCCAAAGCTACCAAGTCCTTCAACAGAAATGTAACAAAGATTTTTAAGAACAGTGTCACGTAATCATAAAAGGCTGGAAAAGACCTCTAAGATCATGTAGTCCAATCATCCACCTACCACCAGTAATGCCTATTAAACCACGTCCCTAAGTGCTACATCTACCCTTTCCTTAAACACCTCCAGGGACAACGACTTCACTGCCTCCCTGGGCACCCCGCTGCAATGTCTAACCACTCCTTCTGAGAAGACATTCTTCCCTGAACAATCAGGGAACAAATGGTTGACTGGTTTTTATTCCACCGTCTGAAATGTTCTCCTGCATTCTACTGAGAAAAACTTCCAAGAAGCCACAAATCATGACACAGAGCAATCTGAATTTCCATTGCTCCATTTGTAAATCTTCTAAACAATGTTAATAAAATTAAACAAATGCAGTTATATGCAATTAAGATGTCTTTACATTAAGAATGTTGTTAATGTTCTACTGTGTTCATTTTAACATCAACTAAATTCAAACAGTATTTTAGCATTACAGTTTCTCTTTGTTAAGTTAGAAGACTGTCATGTTTTTAATACAGTAGTACGGGAATACTAATTTAGAAAAATTAGATGTAAAGTTACATTAACTGTGCTTCCTGAAACAAAAGTCAACATACAATTTTTAAAAACATCCTGCATAATGTAGATAAATACAAATCACTGACCCTATTTTCTGTCTGTATCAGAATTGTCTTGTTTTACCTCAATTCAGTGCCATCCATCTATACTGTCTGTAAGTAAGCAAAAAACATGACAGTGTATCATCAATTTCTGCATAAATAGTGTTTAATATGAAAAAAAATAGTCATCAGAAGTCAAAATTATTAATAATGCAGACTTAAGCTGTATTTCTTCAGAGCTCCAAAAACTTCAGTCTGACATATACAAACTATTAAAACTTGAAATGTTCTGCATCCACCAGCACTCATTCTATCTCCAAGTTTGTTTCACCATTAAAATCCTAGCTTAAGGAAGAATTCAAGATACAAACTAAAATCTAAGTCCTCACTCTGGGAATCTGTATTGGAAAGAAGAAAAAGGACAATTTGTCTTCACTGGCTGCAAAGAATGTCAAAAATCACTAATACCTGCTACATGTTCTATGAATCACACAGCTACCACTGTGTGACAGCCTAGGATACCCTGCTAGAATGAGTCACACTCTTTCAATTTAGTGCGTTTCCACAGAAAGTGAACTTGCTTCCACAGCAAGGAAAGCAGTGGAGCTAAGTGATGCGACAGACACAAATACAAAGATCTCTGAAATATACGTTGCTTTTCTTTTTCCAAGGACTCCTTAATATCATTTCCAAGATGGAAAATGCAGGCTCTAATAGCTTCTGAGAACAATGACTATGAGATGACAAGTCCCTAGTTTCCAAGACGAGAAAATGAGACCCCTACTTGTCATAAAAAATGTATAGGGTTAGGCAGACAAAGAGATTTCCAATGAGTCAGTAGTGCAAGGATCAGCACAAAATTCTATAAACTGTCAGTCATACGCTGACTTCCACACTTGACTTGCCTTGCATCTCCTCTGATGTCCAGGAAAAAAGGAAAAAAACACAACACTAAATAAAATTTGATTTGCCCACAATACAGACATGGTAAAGCAGTTCACGAAGTTAAATCAAAGCAGATGCACCTCAAATCATTTATAGTTACACATTTAACAACCTTAATGTTTTAGTATGATTAAAATAAATGCAAAGTTATGTATGTCTGTAAAATCACTGAGCCATAAACTTTCACAGAAAAATGTATTAAAGAATATTAAAAAAACAACACAGTTACACCACAACATCACTAGAACTAATATAAGTTTAAAATTTAGTCTGCTTCCTGCAAGTTTATGGTTACCTTTCCATCATGCCTCAGGAAGTAATTAAATGTTTGCCACATGAATAACATTGTTCTAGGCATCAGAGTCAAGGAAGTTACATTTTCAAGTACAGAATCGCTACTCTGCTAACATTTTCAAATTCACAGTTCTACTGAAGCTACAAAGGTGGAATCTGCAGTAGTCTGACCCTTTCATCAGGAGAGGTTGACACTGGAAGGAACCTCTGTTGGCCATCCAGTGCCTGGGACCATGTCCAGGAGGCTTCTGAAAATCTCCAAGGAGGAGACTCCACAACCTCTCTGGACAACATGTGCCAGTTCTCACTTGTTTGTACAGTAAAGTACTTTCTGATGTTCCAATGGAGCCTCCTCTGTGTCAGTTTGTGCCAACTGCCTCTTCCCCTGTCGCTAGGCTCCAATGAAAAGAGCCTGGCTCCATCCTCTTAGCACCTTTCCTTCCAATATTTATACACGAGGGCTGCTCTGAAAGTAATGCCTCCTACTTTAATATCTTGGCCCCTAACATCAGAGGTGCGTGTTGGTATGTTTACTACTATGGTAGTAAAGGCTGAATCTTCCCACCAACATCCCCTTACGTTTTGTTGCTATGCAGCAGAAGGCAGCAGAGGTGAAGTCTGACAAAATGGTGTCTGACATGGAAGTGGGTATGAATCACAAAATTACACAATCATTTGAGGTGGAAGGTACCTTTAAAAGTCATCTAGTCCAAATCCCCTGCAATGAACAGGAACATTCATAGCTTGATCAGGTTGTTCAGAGCTCCATCTACCCTGACCCTGAATGTCTCCAGCAACAGGGCATACCACCACCTCTCTAGGCAACCTGTTCCACTGTTTCACTAATCTTATCATAATAAAATAACTCCTTATATCCAGTCAAAACCTCCCTTCTTTTAGCTTGAAACCATTTCCCCCTGTCCTACCACACAGACCCTGCTGAAGAGTCTGTCCCCTTCTTTCTTACAGTCCTCTTTTAGATACTGAAAGACCACTATCAGGTCACCTCAGAGTCCTCTCTTCTCCAGACTGAACAGCCCCAGTTCTCTCAGCCTGTCCTCGCAGGAGGGGTGTTCCATCCCTTGAATCATTTTCATCCTCCTCTGGACATGCTCCAGCAGGTCTCTCCTGTCCTGAGGACTCCACATCTGAATGCTGTACTCCAGGTGAGGTCTCACCAGCACAGAGGGGCAGAATCACCTCCCTTGATCTGCTGATCTTGCTCCTTCTGATGCAGCCCAGGATACAGTTGGCTTTCTGGGCTGTGAGGGCATATTGCTGGCTCATGTCCAGCTTGCCAGCCACCACTGCCTGACTGAATTACCTTCCTGACTTTCTTCTGCTGGTTGATGAAGCTTTTCTGGTATGAAATAAAGGTGTATTACTGTGGTTGGTGACCCTGCACATAGCAGGGGTGTTGAAACAAGATGATCGTTGTGGTCCTTTTCAACCCAGGCCATTCTATGATTCTATGATTCTATGATTCTATGACTGAATTCCTCCATGTGGAAAAAATGGCACTGCACCCACTGACATTCACAGACACTTGTTGAATAGAGACCAAACAGTGCAGGTGTGCACAGTGAGGCACTGCATTTCAGCAGCGGTGATAGTGACAGTGGGTCACCTCCACTAGTGCCAATTTTTACAAGCATGGCATGCAGGCTCTTATTCACCTCTGGTGAAAAAGCACATCTAATGCTGGTGACTATGTTTAAGACAAGTATTCTGTAGCTAGAATTTGTTCTACTAAATAGGGCTATTGTGCTCTTTGTATCTGTTGTAGTTTCCACTGATATAAACAGGAGGCATTACTTTTAAAGCAACCTATGTACATTAATGAGATCCACCCCTGAGCCTTTTTTTCTCCAAGTTGAACAATACCCGCTCTCTCGGCCTCTCCTCATCTTTATACAGAATTAGATAGAAACTTGAAATGCCTGCACTTTCATGGAGAACTTCGCAGCTTCCAAAAATGTGGTCAGCTTCAAGCACAGAAACAGTGCTGACAAGCTTGACAGATTATAGCTACCTTTTTACAGTCAGAATTTCCATTCTGATTACAGTTACCTCTGTGTTTCATGATAGTCTTATTTCTGCTCCTTTTCTGATAATTTTAAAGTAAATGCAGCTGATCCTCTCCTTACTTGGTCATAACCACCCTCTCATCTATCAGGGAAGGTTTTGCAGATTACTCCCACTTCGTGTTAAAATATTTGCACATCACTGTAATTTTATCTGTTACTTTTCTGAGACATTCAACACAAATAGGAAACATGCCAGTTCTGTAAATGGTACGCACGACTTACAAGAAGTTAAAAGCATTCTTCCACCCATGCTGAACTTTGTTTCACCTGGCCTAATTTTCACCAGACTTCATCATCTGCTGATCACACTGAAAACCCTATTTATGATACTCCAGAAGATACCATCAAAACCAGGTTAAAAGAGACTCTATCTACAGCATTCGTGCTAGTCTGACAATGCCGTCCCTTCTACACCATTTTTTACTACAATTTTCTCTGTATTATTAACATCACAACACCATCCCTTTCATTCCACGATATTTGTAACCCCACCACTGTCTCTTTGCTGCGGATACTCAAAATCTGAAAGCCTTCATGTGAAATGTTTTAATGTGTCTCATAGCCCATAACATGGAACAACACTTCCTCACATTTCCAGATCATAGAGGAAGATTAAACACATACTGGTACGCATTCTACACTAGCAAATCTGTAAAAATAGAGTAACAGCTACAGTAGTCAAGAGGCAACATTAAAGTAGCCCATGAGAGAATTTGAGGCAATCTTGAGATCAGTCTTCTCACCATCCTGGACCCACTGAGCTCCTAAAACCAGAATTCCTAAACCCAACCCACATGCTCTAAGTGTTATCTATCACAGATTCATTTCATACCACTTTTCTTACAATAGCGATACTTAACCTAATTCGGCTAGGGTCTCTCCTTAAGAAACCAGTCCTTTTCTTGACATTATCACTAAAAATCTTCCATTCCTGTTGCACATATTCATCTTTATTTTATGAGCAATAATCCTTGCAAGGTGTTCTGCAATGTATGAACTGCACGACTAAGCAATTTTCTCTTTTTTTAAATAATGTATTGTCTCTTGTCATTTCTAGGCCAGGTAGTAAAGAGCAAATGGAATGTCAGAGAAAACATCAGAGATTAATACATATAATCTGTCTGAATTACACCTCAGGTTTATACTCTTTTCTTTTTTAAAAAATAAGTACAAACTGTAATTCTTTTTGTGGAAAAGAATTAAAATCTCCACCTTCCATCAGACTCAAAAGGGGAAAAAAGTGAGCACAATTTTAAAAATACTACTTTCCAAAACAAAAAACTAAATATGCTGTCCACTTGTTCTCATTTTTTCTTAAGAAAAGAGTAACTCCAATTATTTTAATGTTTGAAACTTCCACAGTGCCATGAAAATAACTGTCTGCTTAATAATCATTTTTGCATGTGCGTAATTAATATCTTCAAGAATGTTTACATCTCAATCTTTAGAAAGGCAAAAAAATTTCTATTTACACCACTTTTTTTTTTTTTTTATACCAGTCAGGTAAACAGCACCGCAAGTAAGCACTGCTTTCAGATACTTAATACAGCAAGAAATAATTTCAAAAATGCAAATAACTTATGCAAATTTTTGTCATTTATGAATTTATAATGCAAATTGAAGCACTATCTATATTTTATGCATGGATATAGCACGCATACCACCAGGCTAACATTTTACTAATAACTAACAACTGCGCTAGGTGAGGCATTAATGTCAAAGAGCAGTTCAATATTTGAATATGTCAAACCCCTCAAACTATTATATTAAAAAAATCTTCAGTCAAGGCCTATAAACCAGAAATAATAATTACAACGAAAGATAATGAATATACTTAACAACAAATGACAGAGTGAAGAAACTTCCAGTGTGAATCCACAGCTCTGAGATACCATTATGAAACACACTAACAACAAACTGCAATAACAAATTAGGTAGATTGTGCCAATGGTTATTCTTGATAATAAGACCATTCTCCTAAGAAAAAGTGATGTTAAATGAGGTAGTGTCTTCAAGATTTCCTTCCCCTCAGAAACAAACAAACAAAAAAAGGCACAAAGGAAAAGTTGCAGCAAAAATTCTGCCTGGCAGCAAGCAATTACAGCAGACACTTTCCTACTTTCTCTCAAATCTTTCCTCAGAACACCCTTCTCCCCTCATACTGTTCTATTTCAAGGCTTCTGAATTGTATTAATTCATTTCTTCCTCCCAAATTCTTGCCTATCCTTAGGACTTCTCTGCAGGTAAATAATAATTTATAAAGCAAGCATATAAATTACACAAATATATACATATGTAGACAGAAAAGTAACCATAATTCTGACTTTTCTAATGGTTACCTGACATACTTCCTGTGTTTCAAATGAAGCAGTCAACGAAGATTTGTATATTATGTATATATTACATAATAGGAACTTGTTTGCATGCCTCTTGATGAAGTGCACAGAGAATAAGAAGAAATTGAAGATTATCTATGCCTAACTACTAGAGAAAGCTCCAAAATCCATAAAGACACTCCCAGCAGTCAGACTTAGCAGCTGCCTGCAAAATCCCATTTGGGATTTCAGGTGGAAGCTACTCTCGGAACTCAGAGAAAACACACTATAATGCTTCTTAATATTTTTCACTAAGGTTTCATTTGGTCTCCTTAAGAAAGCACACGTCAGTTCACTCAGCTTTAATTTTAGAAGAACATGTAAGATCTGCATCCTAAGATGCAACTCCTCCACTTCTTTGAAGTAATACACTAATATCATGTTAACAAAAGAACATGTGAATACAGTAGCAGCATTAGTATAAATTATTGCAGCACTCCTCCAACAAGTATACAACAATAAATGAATAAAATTCTAACTGATTGAAACTGTCAGTGAATGTTAATGCAACACTCTGAAACAACACAGGCCAATTTGGTTCAGAAAAGGAAATTAGTGTCCACTGCTGTTTCTTCTACAGGTATTTCGGGGAGAGAAAAAAAATCTAACTATCAGCAGGAACACATTTTTCTCTTGTGCTTTAAGAGATACACATAAGACCACAGTCTATGTGTATATTTATTTTCTTATCTCTCCCTCAAACAATAGGCTTTTCAATTAAAAATCTGAAATGGAAAGGATAGCAGAAACTTCCCATTCAGGAAACATGTAAATGCTGAACCTCCTTTGCTACTGGGCCTGAGTAACAGTGAATAAATAAGATTCTGATACAAAAAAAAAGCAATTAAATGCATCTTTAATACAAAAACCTGTAAGCAGTCCCAGAAGACAAGTCAGACCTAAACAAATTGAACCAAAGAAATTGATTTCAAAGAGGCCTTACAAGAGCTCTCTCAAATGGCCTTGGATTTGTCAACTCTAAACTTCTCAAATTGAATCATTACAACCTATTCCTTCTGAACTCACACAAGCTCTATATACTTATTAGCCTTGTTCTTTAAAACAGAAGAGTACATTACTGCAATGTTCTCTGTATCACAGACTTCCCATTTCATCGTTTTTCTTAGCTGACAGTGCTGTCTCGGCTTCTGAGTAAAGTTAATCACTGTGAAGCAATTGCACCCCAACTGTTTGTTTTAGTCAGCCAGAAAACACAGATAAATAAACTTCTAGAAAAATTTAAACTTGCCATGACTTCGGCTCCCCAAAATGGAGATAATTAATGCTGTAGAGATCCATATCTTCAGTGTGCCATGCAAACGTTGTTTTCCACATGCCAAAATACAGATATGGGGTATTTACACCCTCAATAGAAATTCCACAGTCTTCGCCTACAACATCCAATATTGTATTAAGATGAGCAATATTCCATTCCTCAATACCCTGAAAAAGATACATAACAGATGTATTAATAAATTAATAAAATAATGCAACTTTATATAACAGTATTTCACAAAAGACACATCCTATCTAGCCTTTCAAAAGACTGTAGATTAACAAAAATTTATAAGTACTTCAGTAGACTGTTGAAGTTACCCCCCAAAATTGTTTTGTCTTTAGCTCAGGTGTCCTGATCCTCAGATCAGGTGTTGAGCCTGAGATGTTTACAGCAGAGAACACAGAGAGACAGATATATATGAGTTTAACATTTGATACTTCAAAATGAACACGTATTGAAATACCATACAGAACAGAAATAACAGCTGCAGACAAAAATCTATGATGAGTTGGTACCTATATGTCACCAGGCATACCTACACTTCCTACTTAGAAAATAATACTAAAAAAAATTAAAATGCTTTTAAATTGTTATTTTTCCATATAAGTTTACCACTTTTCTGAAAAAAAGCCATAAAAACTAAAACAATCACTTCAGAGATCTTTCTATAACTGTAATAATAGACTGCATGACACAGCATCACAGAAGAAATCTACTGATTTTGTGGGATTTCAGACATTTTTCTCTCATTACTGCCTAAAGCTTGTGTCTTAAAAGCCAAATATGTAGTTTTTGTTGGATTTCAGATTCACTAAACATGATTCCAATTTCAGGTAATACAGCGTGTAAAAGTCAGTGTAACAAAGACCAAAGCAACAAAATTGAAGAGATCAGACTTCACTATGCCAGCAATCATTAGCTCCTTGAAGGAAGACATTAGCCAGTGTTAAAGAAATAAAATGAAACCTGCTATGAACTCAATTCAGGCAAGTTTATTTATCAGTAAGATAACAACTAAACATGCTTTTAATGATCACTCGCTTCCCAACTGTCATCACTGATACCCTTCACAGTTCTAACAATCAAACTCAAATTTGGGGAATGGATTGACAGCACTACAGTTCTGATGCACTTGACTGAGCCTAAGAAATACGATGGCATTCAATACTTGGGCAGATGATGAATTAAGAATTCAAGTTGAAGCAAGAAATAATGAACATTTAATAAACTCAGTTTTCATCTTCTTGCTTTCTGAGCACGAAATAATGAAGTATGTTATGCATTCGATAATTAGAATATACATAAGACAGTAACTTCCATATGAAGTTCAGCTGACTCCTCGAGACACCATATTTGACTGCCTGCATTGATGACCTCACTTTAGAAGAAAAGCTACCCTTATGTCATCTGGGAGTCTTAGAAAGAAGCTATATTTACAGAATGAGTTCATTCCAGATAACAAATTTATTTATCCATAATGAAAGCTTTTGCTTTGATGCACTTATGTGACACAGAGGCACTTGAAATAAAAATATGTAAAAATATATTCATGATAAGCACTATCCAAGAAAATTAAATCCAAATATGTATCCAAGTAGTAGATGTTGGTAAAATTTCTACCTTCCAAATATAAAACTCAGTCACCAGCAAGGCAATAGAGCTGTGAGATATAAAGTTTATTTGCAGAAACAATTTTAACTAGTTATTCTTCAAATTAATTTACTTATTTGATTGAAAATATCTCACAAAATTAACCACTGTTCACAGATTGTGCACGGTCAATTTGGAGAAACAAACTAATATGACAAAATAAAAGCAGTGACTTAACCACAGAGGCATACTGGAACATAATTAATACACAAGATTAAAAAAAAACAACTGTTAATCTAGGCAGTATCCTCCTTCCGACAGAGGGCAAAAAACAAACAAGTATCAGAATACCCTTCCAGCCTCCAGCAATTCACAGATTAAAGGTTTCACCAGAAGTGTTATTCATCTGCTTAACAGGACCCAGTGGGCTTTTTACTACTTAAAATTCATTTCTCCAGTCACCATTTTTAATCCAAATAAACTTTTACCAATCATAACATCTAGAAATCTTACCCTTCTCTTACTGAGAATTAATAAGGACTAAGTGATAGCTAAGAGACAAAATTAAGAATAAAATGTCTTCTTATTTCACGTATTTTCATCCTCAGTTAAGTCACAACCAAACAGCAAGCAAACAGTTAGAGCTTTGTCCCTGAAATGAAAGCAAATCCTCCTACAGAGAAAAAGGTTGCTTCAACACACCTAACACAGAACACAAGATCCAAAACCCCTATAATCAAGATGCATAACCTATTTTCATTTCATAATAGCCATTCTGGACAAGCTATAGAAGCTTTCATTTATGAGGAAAAGTTCACTGAAACTGGCTTAAATTCTAATTTCACTGTGGTTCATTTTAATTATTTCTACACTCCTGAACTATTTTTTAACAGCAGTTTTAGCTTGCTTAGGTTAATGCAAGTTATTACTACAAATTATTGTCACATCTATTACTTTACCTAATAGATGTACCTTCTTCTGGTATTCCAAAACACTACACAAAATGATTACATGAATTCCACTTAAAATTCAGTCTTTTGCAATAGTTGGGGGACTGTTTTTAGACATGAGAATTGCAATGAGGCACAAAAACAGCATAGGACCTGTAGTTTAGCAAGTCAACATATAATAGTTCTTCAGAAAGTTAAAGTATAGCCTAGAAGGGTATATTATAGTTAATAACCATTATTAGATGAACAGTATTCATATTCTTTGACCCAGAAGTGAAGCCGGGAGCTTCTTACAAATGCAAAAAAGAAAAAAAAAAAAAAGAACATTTAGGCCAACTCTTCTCAATATAAGGAAAGGACTGAATATTTATTCTGTACTATATCTCAGTACAGTTTTACAATAATTGCAAGAATAAAGAACGTACTTCTAGCATCCACACTTTCAATGGCAGATTTTTGAATACATGCAATCTGTATTCTTCTGTACCACTGCGCCACTTCTATACAGTACCACGTTCTGTGATACAGTTGTACCACACAATTCAACA
The DNA here is from genome assembly GCF_016699485.2 of Gallus gallus. Classification (NCBI taxonomy): domain Eukaryota; kingdom Metazoa; phylum Chordata; class Aves; order Galliformes; family Phasianidae; genus Gallus; species Gallus gallus. The sequence goes on along the minus strand of NC_052572.1, from coordinate 28,559,436 downwards.
TTAGGGGAAAAAAAAGTTAAAAAACAGCGTATTTTCTCTGTTTGCTACAACAAAGAAATACAGATGTGAAACAACTTATTTGTCGTTGCCACAGCACATTAGACTTATGATGCATTTCTTCAGAGAAACAGTGCAAGTTATAGACAGCAGTTTATGTAAAAAACTAATACTCCAATCTTTGCTAACTTTTCAGACAATTCAGTCTATCTGTAGATTAATGTCATGAGTTGTTATGGTTCTTTTAATAGCATTTGAACCAGCTTGTAAGGCAGTATGTAGAGAAAAGGGAACGCCTCACAAGCAGCTCTCATAAATACCTAAACACAGCTTGAAAGTAGCTGACCCATTCTGTTCTCAAAGACAAAAAAAAGAAGAGGCTTCCAGTACCTTGGTAAAAAAAACTGAAATTCAGGATTTTTTTTAACAGTGAAGATCTTTATGCAGAAAAGAAAAGGGCTTCAAACAAAATTATTTTCTATTCATTTTCCATTCGTAATGTATTTATGGTAGTGACACAGTCCCATTCTCTGCACTTTCCTGAAACATATCAGTCTGAGTTATTCCATTTCTATGATTCCGGTTTCTGTACATATATATGTTAGTAAAGATAATCATTTTTCCCTTAATTATCACATGGACTCATCTCAATATTAATCTGGCAAACAGTACATTTCTTGCACAACTAGGCTTAAAATGTCTCTATGACTGACTGTAAAAGCTCACATAATAAGAGTTAAAAAAAAAAAAAAAACCTGATATAGAGAGAGTGAAAAAGAGTAGGAGAAACATGCAGAAAAATCTGTGCTTGGTCACCCACTCCTGAGTCCACGCACTCACCCACTCACAGTCATGAATATACTAAAAAGCCTGCCATGTTTTCATTGCTTCTTTAAGGTGCATAAGAATGAAAGAGAAAAATGCTATAATCAGAACTTTTGCACCATAAACACGTACTTGATCTACTTTTTCTGTTCTCAGTAACTTTTTAGATATGACTCTTTTGCAGCACATTTTTAAAGGTGGAAGAAATAAGAGAAGGTAGTAGATTCTGTTCGGAAATAGATACTAAAACCAACTATGTAAGTGAAGAAACACTCATATTGATTTCAACTGTGAGAAGATCATAAACAGAAAGGACATTTCAAATGATCACATGCTAAAACAGACAGAAATTGCTACATTTAAAAAGTGCTGATTTGCAGTGAGACTTCTTGATGTCAATACTGAGTGCACATACATAATCCTATTGAGAGATAAGAGTTCAGCTTATCTGACCACATGATAGAAACATTTATACAAAATCAGGTTTATGGCTTTGAGGGAGACTGAGGAAGAAAATCAGGTACATTTCATGCTCAGCCACATTCATTCTCAAACTCTACCACTTCTTGTAAACACTCCTACTCACTGTCATTTTTTTTCAAAGTAACATAAATTGAGACCACTAATAACTCATCTACACTCACTATCATCCATTACCAGAAGTTCACTCTAAATGTCATTCCTGTATTCTTGTACATAACTCTTACACATTACTTTCCTATATTCTTACCATCACAGTAACAGCCACTGTATAGTTCTTGCCTCCTCATTAAGCTACCCACTATCCACTACTCTGGATCCTCCACCTTCCACTATCCACTACTATGAAGAATACCATATAAGACACATGAAGTAGTCAGCTCACAAAAGAATCTGTAAGACTGTATTGACAAGCATGGAGACTCCACAGCCTCTCTAAGCAACTTCAGTGACACTCATAGTAAACAAGTGCTTCCTGACATTCGGATGGAAGCTCCTGCATGTCAATTTGCACCCACTATCTCTAGAATTGCTATCATTGGAAAGAGCTTAGCCCCATCTTCTTTGCACTCTTCCTTCAGCTATTTTTATATACGAATGAGCTACCTCTTTTCCAGACTGAACAGTTTCAGCTCTCTCAGTATACGTTCCAGTCCCTTCCTCTGTGGTCCTTCTTGGATTCTCGTACACTTGTACTCTTCTTTCTTGTTCTGTGGAGTCCAGACTGGACACAGTACTCTGTGTCATAAAATCATAGAATCATAGAATGACCAAGGTTGGAAAACATCGTCCAGTCCAACCGTCCACTTATCACCAGTAGTTCTCCCTAAAAGGTGAGTTGCTTCACCTGCTAAGAGCAGAGGGGAACTACTACCTCCCTTGAGAAACGTGCAGGTGTCAGTCACTCTTCCATAATGGTATGAGGATACCATTCACCTTCTCTGTGGCAAGGGTATGTTGTTGGTTCATATTCAACTAAGTTCACCGGAACTCATCATGCTTTCTCTGACACACTGCTTTCCAGCTGATCAGCCTCCAAGATGTACTCTGTATGGCTGGGGTAGTTATTTCCTAGGTGCAGGACATTACATTCACCCTTGATGAACTGACTAAGATTCCTGCCAGTCCATTTCTACAGCCTGTCCAGGTCCATCTGAGGGGCAGCATGAACCAGTCACTCCTTCCAGTTTTGTGTCATCAGAAAACCTGCCATACTGCTCAGATCAGTAATTGGATCTAGTACTGACCTTTAGGTATAACTATCCCTTAGGATAACTATCACTAGCTATTGGCCCCCAACATGACCTGCTGATCTCACCACCAAGGGCCTGGCCAATCAGTCAGTTTTGAAATCCTTACTCTTTCATCATCCACACATCAGCTTCCATGAGGATCTTATGGCAGAGTACTGAAAGCCCTAGTGAAGTCAAGTAATACTATATCCAGTGCTTTCCCTTCATCTACCAAGCCAGCCACTCTGTCAAGAAAGTGTCAAGAAAGTTAACAAGCTGGTGAAGCATGACTTCCCCTTGATGAATTCATGCGGACTTCTTACGATGGACAACCTTCCTGTTCTTCCTGTGCCTCAAAATGGCTTCCAGAATTGGTAGTTGTTTCATCAGCTTCTCAGGGATGAAGGTCAGACACATGTAGATCTCTCAGTCCTCATTCCTGCCCTTCCTGAAGGTAAGATCTTTCCTCCAGTCCTCAGGCATCTCTCCTAGACACCATGATGACTCACATAAAATTGAATGGCCTCAGTGTGACATCAGGTAGCTCTCAGCATTTATGTGTGCTTCCCATAAGAGTTCATGGATGTGTATATGTCTGGCTTGCTGAAGTTTTATCAACCTGATTCTTTTTCACCAAGAGTAACTCTACCTCACAGTAGACTTCTGTCCTATCTCTGGTACTCTGGATTTCTTAAAGTATTAGTAAAGACTAAGGCAAAGAAGGCATTTGGCCACTTCCATGCCTGTCCTGTAATACCAGCATCCTCGTCACACTCAGCAGCAGATCTGTATTTCCCATTTCCCTTTTGTCACATATAGTTTACAAATCTTTCTTGATGCCTTTGACATTTCTCACCATATCCAGTTCTAGGTGGGCTCTGGATTTCTCATTTCCATACTTGGACAGTGTTTGTGTTCCTTATAGCTTACCTGTTCTTGCACCCACCTTCTATATATTTTCAGTTTATCTTTGAATTTTGTCAGAAGATCCTTGCTCATGCACAAAGGTCTTCTTGCACTTTTGCCTGACTTTCTGCTCACTGGGACTTGCCACTCTTGAGCTTGGAAGGGGGTGAATATCAGCCACCTTTCTTGGGCCCTCCTTTCTTCCAGGGTCTTATCCCATGAGTCTCTTCCTCTTTGAAGAGGTCAAAGTCTGGCCTCCTGAAAGTCAGGACTGTGGTCCTGCTTTCTGTCTTGCTGTCTCCTCTTGAGATCCAGAACTCTACCACATCACTGTCAGTGCAGCCGAAGGCTGCCTCAGAATTTCACACTTGTAACAAGCCTTTCCATGTAAGTTACCAGAAGACCACCTTTTCTTACCAACTGCTCTATCCCTTTGGTCAGGAAGTTGCCACCAATGCTCTCCAAGAACCTCCTACATTGCTATAACCTGCCACTCCCTTGTCCTAGGTTCAGTTTCAACTCACATTCCATCCCTAACTCATTTCACTGTCAAAACCGAATTCTACAGCTAACGCTAAAGTGCTGCTTTAAAATCCATTAGTTCCTCTGTCAGGGATACAAGTGGAAACTAGAGTACCTCTCATGCTAACACTATTGTTACATTAGAGATGTACCTACAACTCATCAACTGTTAGCCTGCAAACTCAGCTGAATCAATCTCTCTATATTACTAAACAAATGTGCTCCCCACAGCTTAAGTATGGGAGAAGGAAGGCATTACTGCACCACGAAGAACAAAACTAAGAAAAGGAAAGCAAAGTTCTGCCTTCAGAACTGGAAACTGAAAAAGTGGTGAGAAAGAGGTAAGACAAAATTTATTCATGCTTTTTTCCACACCTTCACTTTTCCCTATGAATAGCATTTATTGCACAGCACTTAAGTCAGATATGTTTTATGAGCTGTTATAAGTCACTTTTCTTTGGAACATGTTATGAAATCAGGGATTTTTTTCTCCCTAGCTGCTAGACTGGTCCACATAGGAGCTTCATAGATTTTCTCCTACCTGTCCATGAAAGTATGATTTCAAATAAAAACTTTCTAAAGAAAAGACCCCAAGGAAACATAGGAGGGAAAAAAGAAAGAAAGAAAGAAAAAAAAAAGTTTATTTGAGCTCCTAGTATCTCACACAAGAAAATAATTAAATTTAGCCTCCACAATCAGTAGTGTGATTTATTAAACTGGGAGTGGCACTGAAGTAGGTCTAACTAGCTCCCCAGGTGAGAGAGACTATACAGAAAAAAGTAGGCAAATCACGCTCTCCTATTTATGCACAGTTACAATTGCCACGTGAGTCAATACAGCTATGATATCAGAAACAAAAGAACTCTTCTCCTTCCTCTTCCTGACAGGAACATCAGGCTTCTGCAACTGTTCTGCAGGCTCAAATTGGCATTACATTCAGGCTAACTTACAAGCAAGAGAGATATATTAAAGTAACATTAAAAAACAATAATAACCACTTCACAATTAAACTTCCAAAACAGTTATAACTGGTGTCCATAATCAATTCAAGAACGGGTTTAACAACTGAAGCTAGAAAGACTAGTGCTTTATTGTAGATTTTGTAAGTTCTGTCAGGATTACTAATTTTCACTCAACTTCAGATGAAGTTATAGCAACAGAAAAACAAAACCCTGAACATCTACCTAATTAAGCTTATAAGCTTAACTTAACAGAAATAATGTTCCTTAAAATCTATTTGTTAGTGCAATTATTGTCTTGAGCCATCTTCATTGTCTTCTTCATGAAAAACACTATAATTCAGTATAAAAGCAATTAGAGTGCTTTCAGCATAGAGTAGTATTTCAAGCAAACATTCAACTATCTTAAATTTATTTTCTATAAAGCTGTATACAGCATACAAAACATTTATTCTTTCATGTTATTTCCTTATGGACAAAGACCTAGTGTCTGTTCAAAACCAACAGAATACTGTAAAACTGTAAATACATTATTAATAAACAAGATAGAATCTAGAAAAATCTATGTATCACAAGAGTAAACTCTGAATCATCGACAGCAGTTGTCACACTTCAAAGCATGTATTTATAACTGTTCACTTTTTTTCTTAAACATAACAGATTTTTTAGCTTTGCCTTCTTCCAAATCCTTCAAACTCTTTCATTCCCTCATTTAAGAAAACTACACTACAAGATCTATGATCTAAGCACCTATTAAGATGCTGCATTCCACAAATCTTATTTCTTAAATTATTTAAAAAGCAAAACTTAAAACTTGGTTGAGCCTCAGGCACTGATCTGTCATAAAAGTGATCATCATGCAGACAAGAAAACGTAAGTAGCAAACTTGTAAAATAAAGAATAAGAACTTCAAGTACAGAAATACTTCTCAATAATTTTGACAGCCCAAGTCCACATACACATCACATTTTCACTAAATTCCCGATATCTTCTATTAGGAATCCATCTAGACATGCATCATTCTGTATCAATAACACGCAGTTTAGTATAAAACGCATACTGTAAAAACCAAGCACGTGTTTTTGTTTCACATACACAGGCTCTAATGCCAAATTAATTCTGCCATGCTCTTTCTTCTGAATACTGCACCTAACTATATTCATCCCTTTCCCCCAAAAAATAGCAATAGCAAAACAAATTGAATGAATTCGAAAAACAATCTCTAATTTGAAACCAAAGGAAAAAAATCCACTCTTAGCACTATTAAATGTAAGACATGAAAAATATAAGTTGCCCAAGCACACCATCTAGTGGCTGAAAATTAACTTTGGCAAAAATATCCTGAAAGGTAAACTTTAATCTGGCATCTGAAATTTTCTCACCAACAGTTTTCATACCAGAGATTACTCACTCTTTTTGTTTACACGCCTCTGAACTATACACTCTGAAATGGCTGCTGCGTTAATTGTTCAGCCTGTTCATTCTTTCTTCAACAACTTTACCTCTCACTAACATTTCTCTTTCTTTATTTTTAAATATTTATTTAATCACAACCATAACATGTATGTTTGCAAAACGCTGGTATGATAAGCATGAAGTGTCATCTGTCAACATTAAAAAAAGATATGGGAGAGAAGAGGGGGCATAAGGGAGAGACAAAAGGGGGATAAAAAGGTGGACAAAAGGGGACACACAGGGAGGAAAAAGAGAAAAAAAAAAAAAACTTAAACAGCAAGCTTATATTTACTGGGACACAAAAAACCAAATACTGTTATCCTGTGCTCTATTTTTGCCTGTACAAAAATAAAACAACTCATGACCATCTACACTTGAAGTGGCTCTTCACTGAAGCAGCCCAAATCAGAATCTTGAATTATTTTCTTTATCACTTTTATGTAACTATTTGCACACAAAACAGAATTTGGACTTGCTGCTTTTTCTAAACTAAAGACCACTAGACATCTGTCTTTAAAAGATCATATAACCTAGTACAAAACTTTAACAGCCTAAAACTGTCTTGGCTGACTGCATGTATCTTTGGACAGTATTCCAGCAATTTGTCTTCTGTGAAGACATATGAAATACTAGCAGCATCTTAGACCATCTGCCACAGGGAAATTCTACTTTTTTTTTTTTTTTTTTTTTTTTTTTAATGTTTGGAGAAGGGATACAGAAAATGAAATAACTCAGGAGTCTGTAACTCTATACAAGACAGGCTCTTCTAGATAAAACTCTGCTTTATGATTTTGTAAATCCTCAAACTTACTTTTTCAATGCTAGCACTTCTTCAATCAGTCTCATTCCTTCAATAATTCTATCAAAATCTCTATTTAGATTTTTTATTTATAGAAAATACGTTTATATATTTATAAATATATTGATTTTTACATAACCAATGTTTATATAACCAACCTGATACCAATGGATATACTGTAATTGTATGGAATATAATCTGTGTTTAGTCCTTTTTAATCCATGGAGATCTTCATGAGTAACCTATAAAACGCACTGCCTCTTTATTTTAATTCAGAGGCATAGAGCAATCACAAGCATATTTCACAGAAACTGTAGACATTCCCAACATGTATGAAGTACTGCTATCCATTTTCCTCCATGAAAGGGAGAAATAAAAGTACTTCTTATTTTACCTAAAATATCACTAAATTTCCACATAGATACACAAATATGATGCATACTAAAATGTTAAGAAATAAGCAGTAAAGCATTTCAAAGCTCTGGAAAGTTCCAGCTAAAGAAAGGGAAGTCCTATGATAAGAAAAAGTATCAATACCTGACAGAAGTGTTCTTGCTGATGTACAGTTAATTTCAACCCTGCTTAGAGTCTTTCAAGAGAGTAACACAAAGATTTCAGAAAGACAGATTTTTCAGCCACAAAACAAGAATGTATGCTCTAAGTATAATACCCTTTCAGAGGGGGCTGGGAGAGATAAACTTCATAAAAAGCTACGCATACTTTATCATAAATGCTCCCATTGATATCTGCTCCATAAATTGGTGCCACAAAAGTCAAGTTCTTCCAGTATTTACGCTCCAGATCTTCATAATCTATGTATCTTGGGGTGCAGTATCTGCAGAGGAAGAGGTAAGGCAAATGTTCAGCATAGTCTTTCAACAACCACCTTCACAATGGGCTATGCTCCTAATCCCACAAAGAGAATTCTAAAAGATCACTTCATTTCAAATACACTGAAAGGGAAGAACTATTACTTGTCCTGAATTCCTCATTTCATAGTTCACCACAGAATGTAACCTCATACCTGACAGCTAGAGTGGTTGAAGTTACACACTTACCCACACAACATTTTCCTCAATCTTCAGGAGCTTAACAGAACTCCTGACTGCTTTCATACTAACATCCTTCTTTTTGTTTCTGTTCTTTGTAACAAACACAGATGGAAGAGCCACTTCTCTGACAACTGACATTTATTATTTCTCTGCCTCAGTACTATCTCTGCAAACACAGAGGCAGGGCCTACACAAGTCTATCTCACAATAATTCAAATGAACTAATTCTGCCAACCAGCAGTACTGCTTGGCAAAAAACAGTACTTTGCTTCCTTCCTCCTCCCCCAGGAAAAGACTTCAAGAGGAGATAAAGCATTTCAAACAGTGATAGCAAAACTTCTCTCAAGCAATGAAAACAAAATATTTAAGAGATCTTTTCTTCTTTCCCCTTTAGGGTACCCTACCTTTATATATCCAAGGTTACTCTTTGAAAATCTTCTGAGAACACAGCATTAGCATACTACCACAAGAAACATTTGTTAATAGCCTTTGCCTCAGGATCCTTTTGTCAGGACTCTCTTCTCCCATATTTTGGTCTTCAGAAAAGAAAACATGCTCTCCTACTACTGCAGCTCTGAGAAACAGTTTGACCTTAGCACTGCCAGATTACTACAGCTGAACTACTGGAAAGAAACCCTGAATATATATGAACAAAGTACATCATGTGATAAAACAGAACAAAGATAAGCAGTTAACAATATACATCTTAAGTAATTTATTTTTAGTAACAGACTTTTTATTTCCATCATTTTACACTATATGGCTCCAGAAAATGGCCTGTATTTCTGCTTGGCACTGAGTAATAAGGATACATAAATTCAGTTACTGTAACAAGCATCTCCACTATGAAATGCAGGTATGCCCGTATTTCCCTGTAGACAGGGTGGAGAAGCACGTTGCTTATATGGTGAATTGAGAATGCCTGAACAAATAAAAGATGCAGTGCATTAGACTGCATATACAGCGTAGATTTAAAAGGAGCTAAGGCTTTCATTCAGATGTTCCTGGTTCTTTCCTCTTTTCCAAAGGAGAAGGATATCACCACAAGGAAAGAAGCTGTCCTTTACAGGGAAGCTTCCTTCATAAAGGAATAAGTCTTATAAGAGTATAAGAGGTCCCAGTTCTTCAATAGCTTAAGAAAAATAAATAATATTAACAGTGTCAAAGGAAGTGACATTTTCTCAAGAGCAGTTACAAATATTCAGAGACTCATAGCTCATCGTTTATAAAAAGTTCTCTCAAATGTTCTTGACTTTAACTATGAAGTTGTGAACTGCTTTCAGTAAAACAGGTATAAAAACTGAAATCAGAAATGCTTCCCAAATACATTCCTTGGTAAGGAATAAAATACACATAATAAGTATTGTGCTATATAATAAACCTTCACAGGTATTAAGCATTCTCAAATATATTTAAAAAAAAAATGTTTCTCATTCTACCATGAGTTAATCAAACGCACATTTCAACTATACATGAATAGATATCATAGGAATTGACATAACTTTCTATTTACCCTCTCCTCTAACAGTTACTGAACAAATAAATTTAAACAACTACAAAAATAGACTTCTATTCCTACTTATCAGGAAAAAAACTTCTTTATGATAACATCACTTTTTTCACAAGAACTACAAAAATTAACGTACTGATCTTTTTAAATTCAAAAAAAGGAAATCAGTTTTCCCCTTCTACATGTGCATGGGTACTACAGAACACTTACTAAGAGGCCTTTTCAAGAGCTCTTCATCTCATAGTTTTTCTTGATCTTGTTAACAGCTTCTCTCCATACATTTAATTTCTTAAATTATTTAACAAGAGAAACTTTCCTTCAAACTAGGCCAGTATTACTTTGCTTTCTCTAACTCATTATTTTCAAATATCTTTTCTCTCAACAATTCTTCACATTACAATCCAAAAATCATTTTCCACCAGCTTTTGAGAAATACTGAAGTAGAATATATTGTTTTACACTGCCAAAAGGAATGGGGAAGTACTCCTTCCATCACTTCCCTCTCTCCTCACTCACCAAGCTGAAGCTTTTTTAGTATAGTGCCCAGCCATTTTCAGCACCTCTTTTTCCTTCCTCAATAGCTGTTTTGCCATACCCAGAACATGAAGGTTCACTAAGTACAACTATGTTCTAGATCACCTTCTTTACTTCCAACATACACAACAGCCACTTTCAACAACAGAAGAAAGATTCATATTGTGGTATGCTTCTACAACCAAAGAGACAGAAAAACTTCTGTGAGGTACATTAAAAAAATAGCAATGATAATCACCATCATCCTCTCACCACACTTAAAAGAAATCACAACATAGGAACAAACAAACACTAGCCATTTTAAGTAAGGACTACATATACATACTTGTCACTGTTGGCCAGCTGCTTGAATTCTTTCACTGTCATTGGCTTTTTCTGAATGTTATATTGTGTGAAGAGCCCGGACTGGCCAGTGACCATCTGCTGAATTGGAGCAGGAATCACCAAATCTTCAATATCATCATAATGTTTTCTTGGCTTCCATTCCTTTGGTGGGATGACCTGAAAATTCAGATGAAAAATACAGAATTTCAGCAGCTGCCACGCCAATTCCAAAGATTATGGAAAATCCAAAGAATCAAATATGCCCACATGGTGAACTTACTGCTTACCATCTGTTACACTTAACTACATGATCATATAAGTGCTCCTAGATGGATAGAAGTTTAAGTACAGAAACTTAAAATGGCCATAACATCATCTTCTGTTGCTCAATTCACAAGCATCAACTCACTGATCCACAGCAACTCAGACCCATGAAACTGCGCAAACATACACATGTGTAACACAAATGGACAGAGATCTTCTACAGTCAGAAAACAATACAGTGCACAAGCACTGCTTACTATGATACAAAATTGTTATCCTAAATATGTAAAAAGCAAACTTCCAGTTGCTCAAGGAATTGCTGGATGGGATCTCCTGGGAAACTGTCCTTAAGGGCATGGGTACAGAACAAAGCTGGCAGCTCTTCAAGGACACCCTTCTGTGAGCACAACAGCTCTCCATCCCCCTGCAGAAGAAGGAGAGCAGAGAAGGCAGGCAACCAGCATGGCTGAGCAAGGACCTGCAGCTTAAACTGAGGGAAAAGAGGGAAACGTACAGGAAGTGGAAGCAGGGTTGTGTATCCTGGGAGTAATACACAGCTGTTGTCTATGTTGTAGAGATAGGTTTAGGAAAGCCAAGGCACAGATGGAGCTGAACTTAGCAAGGGATGTGAAAGATAACAAGAAGGGCTTCTACAGGTACATAAGCAGGAGCAGACAGGCCAAGGAGAGTGTTCCCCCTTTGATGAAAAGTAATGGGGAGCCGATTTCCTCAAACGCAGAGAAAGCTGAGGTACTCAGTGTGTGCTTTGCCTCAGTCTTCACTGGTGGTCAGGCTCCCCACGTCTGCCAAGACCCTGAACCTCTAGGTGATGGTGTGAGGAGCAGATTCCATCCCACTGTAACAGAGGAACAAATACAAGACCTCCTCATGCAATTGAATGACAAATAGAAGACCTCCTCATGCAATAAGGCCATCGGGCCAGATGATACCCATCCTAGGGTCCTCAGAGAAATGGCTGACGTGTTGCTGAGCCGCTTTCCATCATATTTGAACAATCACAGCTGTCTGGTGAAGTCCCCAGTGACTGGAAAAAGGGAAACAGTACTCCCATTTTTAAGAAAGGGACAAAGGAAGACTCAGTTAGCCTCACCTCTCTGTCTGGGAAGATCATGGAGCTGATCCTCCTAGAAGCTATTTTAAGGCACATACGAGACAAAAAGGTGATCTGAGACAGCCAGCATGGCTTCACCAAGGGCAGATCTTGCCTGACCAATCTGGTGGCCTTCTCTGAGGGAGTGACAGCATCAGTGGACAGAGGAAGGGCGACGGATGTAATTTTCCTGGACTTCTGTAAAGCCTCTGACATGGTCTGCCACCACATCCTTCTCTCTAAATTGGAGAGGTATGGATTTGAAGGATGGACGGTGGATTAAGAACTGGTTGGCTGGTTGCAGCCAAAGGGTTGTGATCAATGGTTCTGTTTCAGGGTGAAGGCTGGTCACAAGCCAGGGGTTGGTCCTGAGACCAGTGCTCCTCAACATCTTTATCAGTGACATAGATGATGGCATTAAGTGCACCCTCAGCAAGTTTATGGACAACACCAAGCTGAGTGGTGCCATCAATACACTGGAGGGAAAGGAAGCCATCCAGAGGGACCTAGACAGGCTGGAGGAGAGGGCCCATGAAAACCTAATGAGGTTCAACAAGGCCAAGTGCAAGGTGCTGCACCTGGGCTAGGGAAAACCTGGGTATTTATAAAAACTGGGAGAACCCCTTGAGAGCAGCCCTGCAGAGAAGGATTTGGGGGCCCTGGTGGACAAGAAGCTGGACATGAGCCAGCAGTGTGCACTTGCAGCCCAGAAGCCCAACTGTGTTCTGGGCTGCATTAAAAAAGGTGTGGCCAGCAGGGAGATGGAGGTGATTGTCCCCCTGTACTCGGCTCTTGTAAGGCCCCATCTGGAGTACTGCATCCAAGCCTGGAGCCCCCAGTACAGGAAGGACGTGGAGCTCTTGGAAAGGGTCCAGAGGAGGGCCACTAAGTTGATCAGAGGGCTGGAGCACCTCTCCTACAGGGAAAAGTTGAGGGAAATGGGCTTGTTTAGCTTGGAGAAGAGAAGCTCTGGAAAGACCTCACTGTGGCCTTCCAATACTTGAAGGGAGCATATAAACAGGAGGGGGAACAGCTTTACAAGGGTTGATAGTGATAGGACCAGGAGGAATGATTTTAAAGTAAGACAGGTGAGGTTTAGGTTGGATATTAGGATTAAGTTTTTCACAGAGGGTGGTGACACACTGGAACAGGCTGCCCAAGGAGGTTGTGGATGCACCATCCCTGGAGGCATTCAAGGACAGGTTGGATGTGGCTCTGGGCACAGTTGCTGGCGACCCTGAAGGGGGTTTGAAACTAGATGATCATTGTGGTCCTTTTCAACCCAGGCCATTCTACAATTGACAGTCCTTTTTCTAAATGTTGTTTGCTGAATAGAGTATGAATAACTTTCTTTTTTACTGATATATTTAAAAAATTACAGCCACTTCAGAGAACTGCTGTCTGTTTAACTTACATAAAACTGCAGGGTACAGTTCTATTACAGTAGCAGTTTGGACTCATTAAGACATACTGATTTTATATTAACACAATTTAAAGCTCATAATTAAATATTAAAGCTCTGTGTGGATTAACCAATTGTAAAGCTAACATTTATTTCAGACATCACCACTGTCCAAAATCTATTCCTCAATAGTTGTTAAACTGTTATCACTAAAGCCACCTCAAATTTCTAAGAATCCTGTAGTGACAGGAGTATTCTTTAATGGACTGCATCGTTTTGAATCTTCCTTTTACTACTTATGTGAAAACAGATTTGAAATTGCAAATTTTAAAACAAAGTTGGAGAGAGGTTTGGGGCAGTTTATTTTATTTTATTGCTTTCCTTATAGCTTCTTTTTTTTTTTTTAATTTTACTTGATAAAACATCTGGATGCTGTATATGTGAATTTGCTCCACTCATTATTAATAATTGATTTCATCTGTGGAGCTCAGATTCTCATAGGCATTGGCTTGGAAATTTTTAAAGCAACACCGAGCAAGTAGGATGGCTTTTGTAAAAGTCTCTCTGCTACTTATGAATTACAGTAACTTGAATAATTAATTAATATCACAGAGGTAGCTTTTACTCTGTGGTAGCTAGATCATTAACTATATCATCTTATGATTTCTATATAGTGCTTTCATGCAAATCTTACATTACATTCACATCAGCATAATACCAAATGTTAGTTTGGAATCAGGGAAGTCATGCATTCAGAATATATGCACAGAAATCAAATATGTGCAAAGAGATTTCCATTTTCATGATTATTAAGCATGAACTCGTACATTTGGCTCAACCAGATGAATACTGAAAAGTATAATTCGCATTATCTTCTTTAATTCAAGGTCAGTTTGTTTTAAGAGATTAAAACACTTCTGTGAATATTGGTTCAATATATCCACTTTCAACTATCTTTAATATGTTTATGATTGTTATTACTCATTAGAAAAGTGAATTGTATGAGGAGTGATACAGAAACATCATTTAAATGAAAACCAAGTCTCCAACCCAAATAATTTACTCTTTCTAACAAAGGTCAGCACAAGGAATAGAGATGTTAAAACATCATATCCAAAATGACACATAAACACAGGCCGTATCACAGCTGGAAATAATGACTAGGTCAGGTTTTTTACTACTCTCTATATGAAGCCTCTTCACATTCCCTTTAAAAATGAACAACCTTTTCAAAGTCAGGCAAATTAGGTTTATGTTATGGAAGCAACTTAGATCAAAATCATCAATCAAGTGTTCGATGTTCAAATATAAAGTGGAAAAACTAATGCAAAGTTTTCTCATTTATCTATATTTACAGCAAATATCCAAAGTATGCTTACACTCACTGATGTTACTTAGGGGATATGTATTCACTTTTAGATAACGAATGTCACAGTTATAAACAACCATTCATTTTCCCCTATGAAGCTGCATATTAAACAACAGAGGTTATTTAAGAGTGTTATCAAAGCATAAAATTTGTATTAAATCCTCTTCTGTGTACTGGTAATCTCCTGTTCTACATGTGATTCTGAACAGCACTGGCTACTCTTTCTATGTAGATAGTTTCATTCAAAATCGGAAAAAGTTGTTTTCCTTTTGCTTGTCAATGTATCCCTTCAGTGCAATGTTCCAAAATTTACCTTCCTACTTGTCAATTTGTTTGCAAATTCGTTTAAATGCTTTACTCCACATAACTGCAGTTTGAGGCTCCACAACAATTCTTAGTCAAGAAAGAGCAATTAATCTATCAGTGTACTTTATTTTTCACTTATTCTATAGCTTTTCTTTCTCAGAAAAGGACTCTGTAGCAGTAGAACTAAAACGTATTATCTTATTCCATGCTTTCAAAAGCCTGATTAAAATTTTTTAGCCAATTTGCTTTAGAGTGTACAGTATGTCATCTGTCTAGTAATGGCTTTAATATTGTCTCTCTAGTGCCTCTATCGTCTATTTCACATATATTAATAGGAACTTTACAAAATTACAGAATGGTTTGGATTGGAAGCGACCTTAAAGATTATCCAGCCCCACAGTTCAACCAGAGAACCAACCAGTGCTAGTATCAGTTGTCCCTATAAGCAAGATGAAGAAAAGTCCACAGAAGTCAGTTTAGCAAAGAGAGAAGGTTCTAAGTTTGGAGAAGAAGACAGAGTAGAGCCTTCACAAAGGCTGGAGGAGGAAGAGATAGAAACCACCCAACTACTAATTTTGATTGAGCTACAAGATGTGCAAAAAGATTACAGCCATCAGCCAGGAAGCACACTGTTACCTGGCTGCTCCAGACAGTGCTGCCAGCAGCCTGGACTTAGTGGGCAGTGAAGCCAATCAGCTCGGATCTCTTTCTAGGAAAAGTGGCATTGACAAAGAGTTGCAAAGGGGACACACTCTTTCACCCTATTGTGGCAACTCTTGTTAACTATGAGGGAAAGACAGCCCTTCAAGGAAGACCTGGTATTTAACCCAGGCAAATGAAAAACCACGGAGAAAAGTATCCAATACTTAAGGGACCTAGCTATGGTAGAAATTATAGGTGCAATTAACCTGGATGATAATACCAGCTTCCAAGATCCAGACGACATCAGGCGTACATGACTTATGCAGAGGAGCACTGCATGGAATGAATCATCATCGTATGCCAGCACCGTGGCAAGAGTGAGGTGGGAAGATGACAAAAAAACAATAGTGGATGACAATATGAAGATAGTCTCTCTTCTTCCCTACAGGCCTGTGTCTCAGCTCTGGAGAAAGTGGTTCAACGGCTCCTCCATCTGTATAAACCAGTACTTCTTTCATTAGAAGTAAGCAATATTTTGCCTGGGAGAGAGGATATAGTAGGTACACACCACATACCATCCTGTGGCTTTACCTACAAGATCATGGAGTGGATATGAGTAAGTGGGATGGAAAACCCACCTCAGCCCAACAGGTATGGGTATGTGAGATGCACGAGAAAACAACTGCAAGAGAGGGTCCTTCCAGGAAAACGTCTGTCCCAGTTTCCAGCAGGCAATTCTCCAAACAGAGAAGATGGTCTGATCTTACCTCTGAGGCTGACAAATTGCCTTCAGGTTCTCACACATGAGAACTGAGTAATGAATACAATAACCAGAACTAGAGAGACCGTGCCTCCAGCCAGGTGGAGGAAAGGGGCAATTGGGTTTATTGGGCTATGTGGACTTGGTGGCCTGGCACATCAGAACCACAGAAAAATCAGGCTCTAGTGGCTGCTGGTGCACAACGTACTTCAATGCCATTCAGTTATTAAAGGGTAAAACTCATATGAATTTCTGGATTGACAGGTGGATCCCAAGAGTTACCAGTATTGAAGGCCAAAGAAGGCCTAAAAAGAAATGAGGGGCAAAAGCACCCCATTGTGACTGGTCGAGAGGCCCTGTGCATGCTTGGTATAGAGGAGGAGGGACTTCAAGGACCCAAAAGGGTATCAGTGGGCTTTCAGTAAAGCTGCCTTGGAGACGGAGAACATTAAGCAGCTGTCTATCTTGCCTAGTCTCACAGATGCCCCTTCTTTTGCAGGGTTACTAAGAGTAGAACAGCTGGTGCCAACCACTACTACAATGGTGCGCTGGCAGCAATTCACTCTCATTCACTGACTGATCCACCAACTGGAGAACCACATGGTAACCACTCTTCAACAGTCTCACATGGCCAGTGCAAAAGCCCAATGGAGAGTGGAGATAAGGCTAACAGTGGACTATCGTGGCTGAATGAAGTCACACCATGCTAAGTGTTGCTATGTCAGCCATTCTAGAACTCCAATTAGAATTGCAGCTAAAGGTGGCAACTGACATCCACAACTGACATCGTGTCACGGAGTTACCTAAATCATTTTTTCAGTCCCTTTGGCAGCAGAATGCAGGCCACCCCAGGGGTGGAACCACAGTCCTACTATTTGTCACAGGCTGATCCAGACTGCACTGGAACAGTGGGAACCTCCTAAACACCCACAATATACTGAAGACATCATCATGTGTAACAATACAGCGTAAAAAGATTTTGAGAAAGGGAAGAAAATAACTCATATCCTCCTAAAACACGGTTTTACCATAACGCAAAGTAAACCTGGAAAAGGCTCCTCAGGGAAGTGGTCATTACACTGAGCTGCCCAAGTTCAATAAGTATGTGGACAATGCTCACGAACATGTGGTCTCATTTTTGAGTAGTTACTGTGGTTTAACTTGACAGGTAGCTAAGCACCAGACACCAGTTCAGGCAGGACAGAATATAAAAAACAAGTGCTCTACACAGCAGCCAGGGAAAATGACCCCACTTTGAGCCTTTGTCAGAAAGCACCAGGGGTGACTCAAGGCTGACCCCTAGGGTTTTGGAGCTGGGGACACAGAGAATCCACAGCCCACTATACTCCAAATGAAAAAGAGACACTGGCAGCATATGAAGGGGTCTGAGCAGCTTTGAAAGTAGTTTATATTGAAGAACAGCTCCCCCTTGTAATCCAGCTGCCTGTGCTGGGCTGGATATTCAAAGGAGGAGAACAAGAGACTACTTCCAACAGATGTACA